>NC_071402.1:137098215-137401246 GCF_017976375.1 Cuculus canorus | reverse complement strand
TTTACTGGCATTTATTGGAGAGACAAAACAAGGCAAACAATAATCCCGGAAATGGTCAATCTCATTTAACTTTAATCATCTAAAATCAAGTGTCTCATTTTTTCATCCCAGGCCCTTAGCATTAAGAACATTTTATCTCATCTATTTTAGGACCTCTACTTTACATTGGCCATTGTTCAGGTAGAATTATTTCTCTATTGGCTTTAAAAGAAGTCTACAGTGAGTAGTCTTGTCTAAGACCCAGTCTAATTTTTAGATGGTTGGATCAGGGTGAGTAAATCTGTCCATGTAAGATTAATCACAATTCACTGGTATTAAAGCAGTATGTTGAATGACTTTTCACTTATGATGTATAGATGTGCCATTGACGGCTAGTTTCAGGACTCAGCACTTTCTATTCAGATATGCACGTAATAGGTATACCTTTGTAGGGATTTGTGTTACACTATAATAGAGGAATGTCTGCAGTGGTGCACAAGTTGAATATCTGTGCTGGGGTAGTAAATTGCTGTAACAACTCAATCTTCAGAAAATATGTGCTCGTGTGTCCATGTGTGTGTCTGTGTATGAATATATATGTAAATTTGCAGATAACCACCCTTGTCTGTAACTCATTATACAAAGTGTAGATTCAGGAAAGGACATTAAAATGCTATAGAGTCCTTGTCACCTCAGAGCATTTCTTTTAATTGAAAAGCCTGATCAGTGCTGAGGAAGAGGAATACACCGGGCATGTGTAGCATCTGATGCCCTGGGGAATTATGAGATTATCTTTATTGTTCGTATTACAGTACCATCTGGGACAACTCGGCTTGGAGCTGAAGACTTATCTGGCACATAACATGCAAAAAGTGAGGAGGTATCTGGCCTGGATTTGTCATAATTTAAATGAAAATACAAGGGACAGCAGAAGGATATAGATAGAAATGGAAGGGGGCAGTGAAGGCAAAGAAGGGAACAGTGAGATGATACAGCATTAGTAACTAAAACAGCTTCTAGTTTTGCGTTACAGCAGAGAGGCTTCCCAAGCAAATTGAAGGAGAGTGACATCATCCCTTGCTGGATGTTCACAACTATCCCCCAGAATATAGTACATCCTGAAAGTAAGTGTGGAGGGATTTTAATATCCAAGCAACTGAGATACACATTGATGAGGTCAGCTGTGGGTTTAAAGCAAGGAAGAAAGATCTGAGAAACAATAGTAACCTGAGCATAGACTATGTTGAGCTTTTACAGTAACAATAGTTATTCTATGAGCTTCATTCATTTGGACAGAAGCTATGTTAGACAACGTTCAACCTAATATGTTTCTCACCACATAATTGTAATTACAACTATTTCTTGATTTTCAGTTACAGAAAGAGGAAGTCTTCAATATCTTTTTTTTTTTTAATTGCTAATATAGAACAAAAACTGATTTACCAAAATGCCAAACCTTGAAAGTAATCTAGTTTGTTCATGACTCGTAAAGTCACCAGTTATTACGCTCTGAAACTTGTTATAGGGACATAGTTACATAATTGAAGGATAATTAACTGGGGCCACTCCAATACCTTCATTACAATGAAGGCTGAATTTTTAAACATGTGTTTCCTATGTGCTTGGGCAATTTTTACACACAGAACTATGCACATCCAAAAAAGAGGAATACGCTGGAGACCCTTCAGAAAACTATAATATGAAGCATTGCTCCTGAAGGGTGCGCTTCTGATCTTAGCTCTGTAAGTAAAGCAGTAGATTAGCATACAATATCTAATTTTAAATATAATATAAAGAATTACCTGCTCCAGTATCTATGGTTTTAATACAACTGAGGTAGGCCTTTAATCTCTAGTAAAGTCAGAAACAAAGATTATTTCCATTGTCTTTCTCCCTCCTACTTTCCTCTAAATTCTTTAGCCTTTGTTAATAAGGGCAGAAAACAAATAGAGTTACCACATTAGATGTGTTAAAAGTATTAAAGCAGAGTGAGATATGTTTTTTTTATTTGTTAAAATTCTTCACTGATTGTTAAAACTGTGAACAAACATAAATAAAACAGCAGTCTCTGAAGTAACAATGTCCATTTTGGAGATCACTATTCTCTCAATGTGAACTCCCAAAGCTATTGTAACAGTACTTTGTTCTGTTGAAATCCATAAAGTTTGATGAAATCTGATTCAATTGACAAGAGTTTGATTAATAAAACTGAAATGTCAAGTTATTTGAGATTAATATATGACTTACCTTCCACTGGTGTTATCAACAGTAGCTCAAACAGTGAAAGTGCTGGAGTTTGTTTTATGTAGCATTTGTCCTCATGTTTAAACTGAAAAGCAAATTAAATTAATATTGTATTTGGTAATGCAGTTACCTTTCACAGATGAGCAAGGGAGAAAGGTGAAATAAGGAATTTAACTAAAGCAATAAAGACTAATAAAAGCAATGAAGACATTGCTCTAGTGTGAACACAGAATGTAACGTTACCTAGTTTTGCTGTATATGAGTTTCTGTGAAGAAACAGAAGAAGTCTATGGGCTCGCTATTGATCAGAGAGCAGAATAAAATGTACCTGTTGAAGACACAGTGTAATTTGCTGTTTGCTCACACAATCATGAAATTGCAAGCAATTGAATTAGTCATCCTAAGCAGTTGCCAACACAGATGCAGCAATGGACATGCTCCAGCCCATCCAAATAGTAAAGCAAAAATTGCATTTCAGGATGAGGTTGGGCAAACATTTCTGACTGTTATCTCTGTCCTGAGGATTCCTGTCACTGTGGTTTACGGCTGTCAGTAGAACAAACATTACTAAGCAGTGCATGTTGAGAGAACTGCTACACATAAAGGTCATGTTCAAGATTGGATGCATTTCAAGAGGAGGACAATACTTAGCAATGTGTTCAGATTCCCCCTTCTTAGTACTTTGTAGAGACAGTTGAGTCCAGGACAGCTGGGTAGGGAGCCTTCCTTGGTGCGTCATCTAGCTGTCACAGTGCTGTGCGCCTTGAGGGGCACATTGTGAGGTGACTTTCTTCTGTGGCTATTGAGAGGATATGCATGATCGCATGGAAAATCAACTGATTGTTGATTGACTACAGAAACAACAATCGCTTGCATAATGGATTTGATAATATAGTCATATAGATTGATGTCTTTACTTGCCATTTAGTATCACTTACTGATTTGACACTATTGTGTTCATAGGCAGTTCTTAACACTCATCTAGTTATAAATAAACACACACTCTGGCAAAACTATACACTTATTTTTTTTTGTAATATGCATCATAGAAAATTGCTGAGTGGGAGCTTGCTAGGGCAGCAGAAAAAAAAATGGTTTCTATGGCAGCATTTTTACCCTGCGGGTAGATGCTTAGAGAAGATTTGGCTTTGAAGTAGTAGCAAGTATAAGACTTAGTAGACCTATTTCATTTTCCATACTGTCTACAGCATCACCTGAATGGGGAGGTATTGAGCTGATGAAAACAATAAGATTCAAAAAGCTAGTGTGGCTGTATTATCACTAGGTCTGCAGCGACAGCCATTTCCAGACACAGTTGTGTGCCTTATATTTTTTACTTGACTGGAAACCAGACTTTTATCTTCTGCTGTTTTGACTTGGTTCTTGCACAGCAGTAGATTCACACAGTGTTGTCCAGAGTTTTAGCATGTAGGAACTGCCACTTCACGATTTTGATTGCACTAATGTGTTCAAGATGCATATAGGTGCAGACTAGGAGCATCTCTGAAGCAGACTGTAAAGTGTTGTTAATATGTGAGCAGTTTCTCTAGTATTGGCTCAGATCTGAGGTTCCTTAAATCTCCAAAAACTTCTGACAAACTATAATTATATTGCCTATGTATTTAAGAGTAGTGGAGCATTACGGTAAGGCTTGACACTTTCTTACATGTCAGAGAAGAACACAAAAATGTGTTCACTTTCTGCAGCCCACAAAATGTA
Organism: Cuculus canorus; assembly: GCF_017976375.1. Taxonomy (NCBI): domain Eukaryota; kingdom Metazoa; phylum Chordata; class Aves; order Cuculiformes; family Cuculidae; genus Cuculus; species Cuculus canorus. The sequence goes on along the minus strand of NC_071402.1, from coordinate 137,397,304 downwards.
GGGAGCATGGGTATGTTAGAAGCCTGTTGGAGCATTCTGAGTGTGTGTGCAGGCACAGTTTTTCTCAGGGCCATATTCAGAGGTAGTTCCTCTGGTACACCAGCAACAGCTGCATGGAGCACTGGTGGTTAGGTCACATTTTGGCTTTGGAAATTATTTTCTTAATGCTCTCATGTTTGGGCATTAATCTAGGTTCAGACTTGTGCCTGGTGACGATTCAGTGAGCATTGTGGAACAGGCAGGATGAAATATGATATGGCACCATATTTTTTTAAGGCAAATATTTTGGCTTAGAAAAGAAAAGAGACGGTTAGGAACTGCTAGAAGTTTTGCAGACTTTATTGGCTCAAAATCATATAATCTAATTTGTATGTCAGCAGACAAGTACTTCAATGCCTCTTTATTTGCCCCAATTCAAGCATTTTCAGTATTTTTTTTAAGGTTGTAGAGGAACAAAAAATAGCAATTACTACATATTTTTATGTATTTTATGCTAAAACCATCAGAGATTATCTGGTGTACAGCATGGGCATTCCTATTTTGAGAAATGTAATAACACAGAAGTATTTGGTTTATTGATCCTATCTCTTCATTAGCTGCTCTCTCATCTGTCTTCTTTCTCAGCATCATAAGCAGTGAAGCAGATAAATGCATAGTGCTGGAAACACTCATAGTAACTCCAATACCAAACCCCAGCAACAGAAAAGTTATTACCACTTTTAGGTTTTATTTCCTCTTGGAATAAGAGCATTCTTAGTTGCAATCTTTGGATCAAGCTGATCTTCATGTAATTACGTAATAGCAAATACAGTCGTACAAGCATAAGAGTCTTACCAGCAAGACCAGTGAGTCTTTCCCTTCCTTTAACCTCCCGTCAGTGTAATGCACAATCCAGTGATGCAGAGGAAGTAGGGAACATGCTGTCAGCAGCCAGGATGAATTCTCCTTTCATCTTTCACATATGCTTTTACAATTAAGTCTACTTTCCTGGATTTGTGAACTAGAAAGTGAAACACATTCTTCACAGAGCTCTCCCAAGCTGCATAGCAGTTTTGCATTCAGTCTACAAGGCCAGGTTGGATGGGACCTTGAGCAGCCTGGTTTAGTGGGAGGTGTCCCTGCCCATGTCAAGAGGGTTGGAACTGGATGATCTTTAAGGTCCCTTCCAACCCAAACCATTCTATGATTCTATGATTTACACAGAGTTAGTCCTATTCAACTAGAGAGACCTGAGAGCTGGGAAGTATTAAAAAAAAAGTACAAAAATTAGGGCATAACAGTAAGGATGTGTTCTAGAGAAGCCTCTGAAGAATTGCTCCCGTCACAATGTAGTGGCAGAATGTTCCTGTCTTGGCAACATTCTGAAGGAAAACTGAAATCTCATGAGAAACGCAGAAGACCTCCTGGTTGAAAGTGCCAGGATCACAAATGTTTAAATTAAAAAGCATGAAAATATTCACAAGTTTAATGAAATGACTGAGTCAATTTCTTTGGTCCTTCCAGCACATTTCATTCACTCCCATTTTAAAATTAGATTATGTGTATTATCTCCAGATTCAGTAATTCCCTAGCTATTTTATCATTGAATTACATTGTGTTTCCTAACTCTACTTTTTTCCCCAGGATGTGGCATTTACAATTTTTTTTCCCCATAGAGCTTTTTAAATCAAAATTTTGTTCCTTCCTCTTGGTATTCATCTGTGGTGTTTTACATAATCTTTCTAATGTTCTACAAATGTGTATATGTAATATTTCTGTAGCTACAATAAATGAGTCTTAGGTCCAGCAAATTAGCACAGCTAATGAATAACTGTAAAAGCTGGCTAGAACAGTATTTGTCATAGACCACAGAAAAGCTCAGTGTGTAACTTTTTGGGGAAGCAATTTTGTAGATGTTGAAAGTGTTACCTCACATGTGGCAAGCCTGAATTCCTAACCTATGCCACTGTTGAAGCCACAGAACGAAGTCATCTTCATTATCTCTAACTGTTTTTCACTCCATGGACCAGAATCCTGGCTTTTGGTCAGAGGGTCTAGGAAGAAGAGGTTACTTTTATTCAGATCACAGCCATATAAAGTTACAAAGCACTAGAGATAGCATGTCTAGCATTGATTTCTACAGTATTGGAGGGACCTCTTTTTTACTTTACATTTTACATTCTCAGAAGCAGACTGGGTTTTTTTTGTCTTGTCCATCAGTCTGTATGAAAAAAAGAGAAACCCTTCTGGAATTTATTTGAACAAAATATTCTCACCTGAGTGAGAACAAAATTTTAAAAAATAAAAACCCCTTTTTTTTTCTTCTTACTATGAGAAAGTTTGATAATGTCTTCTTGAGCAGTCTCACGGTCAAGATGGCTAGTACTTCAGTGGTCTGTGCAGACTTCTTAAGGAATAATGCATACACAATTGATTTTATCTAGGCTATTGTACATATTAACTGAAAATTGCCTACCTAAAGTGCAATCACACTTTTCATTTCTGCAATGCTTGCAAGTATTCATAAGGAAAAATTGCAGGTATGCTCTCTACTTATATAATGCTTTGAACTCTGGCATCCCCCATACAGTTCAATGGACCGTATGAAATACCAGCAAAAACTATAATTTGTTAAAAGTCCACTCTCTTCTTTTAACTAAAATACCCTGTAGCTAGAGTGTGGCTACACAAACAGATTTGTCCTTAGAGACAAAAAATTCTGAAGAGTTTCTTTCTAATACCACTTACTTTACTGTGCAAAGCAATAGCACATTACACCCCCCTGTTCCCATTGTATTAAGAGGAGTTCTGTGCTTTTTTTTACTTTATGGTGAAAAATAACTCTCAGAAGCAGGCTTTCACATTATTTGAACACTGATAAGGGTCACAGTGGTCACTCTGCTTTTAATATAATATAAAAGAGAGTTACATGTGGTGCACCAGCTGCAGAATAAGTGTCATCCCTCACTCATTGTTTAGTTGACAGTTCCATCATCCTCAAGGAGAAGGGCTGTCAAGGGGCATCCCACCTGTGAAGAGATGCTTGGTCTCTACTGATGCTGGAAAATTCAAAGTAATAAATGACCTTAAAATTAGGATTATACTTTTAGGTTTTTTTTCCTCTATTCGGCCTATGTTCTGTGAGGTTAACTAAACAGTGCAAGAATACGTTTTTGCTCATGTGCTTTGCTAGGGATACAAGTTCCCCAACCTAACCCAGAACAGATTTTGGAGCTTGGGAGTCAAATAGAAATGTGTCCAAATTCATTCTCATAGAGCTGACCTCTTTCCCTTGTCAGCTGTAGTTGTCATCAAAAGACTTTGAAAAGGTTTCAGTTTTCCCCTTAACTGTTAGTACTTGGTCAATTTTCCAAGGTGAGACTCATCTCAAGACTGAAACATCTGAGTTTAGGAGTCTAGACATGGGCTATTTACAGGATTTAGTTGCCTGAGCTTTCTCATCTATTGACATCCCAAGAATACTCCACCTGTTCCTCAGGTGTCTCTTCTAGAAAGATGTCTCGAATAGGGTCTAGTGCACCAGTCATACCTGTATCTGTGTCTTAATAACCACAGGTATCTCAAAAGGCAATCAAAATCCCACACTGAGCCTGTAACTGGCACAGGACATTTGGACTAGGGAAGAGCAGATGTTGCTGTAAAGTAGACTCCCAGTGCAGTTTTGGCTAAATCTTCTCTCCCGGTCCACTTGCTCAACCAACAAGGCATGTTGCCCTTGTTGGCATCTGGAACAAAAACTGTAAAATAGGTGGGAGACAGAATCTAAAGCAGATTGATGTTCTTACAGAGCAATACTAAGGACATATCAGGTACCATTGGATGTACGTGGTCAGTAGAACCAAACCCTAGCACTCAACTCACTGTAATAAGAAAGCCTAGACAGTGCACATTTAGACACTTGTTCTTCGATTTTCATTGTGACATAAATACCTTTCTAAATTACTTCACTAATGACTACATGAGTTTGTGCTCATATAGCTATCTTGTTAAAATCGTCTTGTCTTATTCAGCTGTATGTACTGCTTTGGCAGTCTGTGGGACCATGAATCCTTACAGTGCCTTCTGCCTCACTCTCCTAGGAAAACTTTTCTTGAAGCTGATAAAGAGAACACCTTCCAGGATAATGGAAAGCAGAGTGTGGAAATGCTCTGTGGGTCCCAAAGGTCAGCATCTGTTTTCTAGCTTTTCTTGCTCTGGTATTGAATCTGTAGTTGGATCATTTTGTGCCTCAACTGAGCAAGCTAATGGAACTGTGCAAACTGACTACTGTGCACACATAGAAGGTGACTCTGCAGCCTTACGATGTACTGTAATAAGCTTCTTGGTGGCCTCAGATAAATCGGAGGATACAATTCAAAGCTGATGATGGTGTTTTATTTTTTTTTAGAAATAGATAAGTGGTGGTGTAGCTATATCAATTTTATACCATATCATCTACCCGTGGTGTGTGTGATGCATCAGTATGTACATCAGAATTCACACTGTACAAAACTGTAACTACTGAAAGTCCATTCCTATAACTAAGGTAAAATTAGTGCTATACTGGAAATCAAATGACTACTACAGCACTGCTCCAAGTAAGAAAGCATTGCAGCAATAAATAAGAAAAAAAACCTCAACAAATTCTCTTTTACTATTGGTTAATGCTGTATATAGCGTATATATAACATATTTAACATGTATTAACTCTGCATACTGTAAAGCAAACTAAAAGGACAGAAGGCATAATTTGGTTAATGAGGATTCTGTCCCTAACCGTTCTTTGTCTTGAATCACTTCAAAATCCAGCTGGCAGTATGAATTTCCTGCCTGCCTCCAAGCCAGATTGCCAGCTTTGGACTGCAAGCACACGCCTGCCTGTACCAAGCCAAACTGTACTCCTCCATACAGACATCATGTGCTGGGAAGATTAAACCCCAGAGGAAAATCTTTCTAACAGTTCTAAAAATACCACCTCTTTCCTTATTCTTCTCTGCCAAAACAAATTATTAATATTTGTCCTATGTAAAAACTCCAATACCATTGCTATTGGGAACTCAGCTGTTCTGAGGCTGAAAATCTACCCATTAAATTCAATAAAAAAGCACAGAGGAGCAAAAAAAGATGGTAGTATTCCAGTGTGCTTCGGGTTCATGAGCATGCAACTGTCATGCAGTTACAGGGAGACAGACAAGATGACCTCAACTGTATGTCTTTACTTCTTTATCAAAAATTGTTATGGTTCCATAATTAGATCAAACAGTCATACTTTATTCAACCTGCAAGTGGTGCCGAGTGTTATCAGTATGGAAAGGCAGGACATTTAAACCACTCAGGCAGGTGAAGTCACTGTCACTGATACTATTTTCCTGAGTGCTGATAACGGCTGTTGAGCTAATGCAGTTCATAGACTGCTTTGCTGTATTGTGATGATATTTGCACCCTGGAAGACAGCCACATGCTATTGAAATGATGCTTGATAATGTTTCTGTACCAGTTCTGCTTGAATTGACCTGACTGCAGTGTTATCAAAATGTTCAGTTTATAGAACCTAAACTATATTTGGTGTCTCCTTAATGGAAAAGAAAAAGCAGTCCCTAAACATAGTTACCTTAATGGATAAGTTATAGATGAAACTTCTCTTGAATGCAAGAGGGAACAATTTCACTTTGAGGGCTCACTTTTATTTTCACTGCTATTTTAAAGCTGCAGGTTGCTAATGGGCTGTCCTTCACTTCTACACAGAACAGCCCTCATGTTTGACTTGATTTCCTTGGTGACAGACTGGATGGAGGCTAATGGGTGGGCTGCAAAGTGAGTTTTTATTAACATAACTCGGAAAGCTACTCTTCCCATTTTTAACACAAAACCATCAAACTCAGAAAGATATGGAGAAGCTTAACAACCCAACTGTCAGCCAAAGAAGTGCTGTATAATACAGTATGCTGACAAATGGCCCACTGATGTGAAGCAAAACCTTTGTGCTTTACTGAGGTCTGGTTAATCAGAGCCAAGTTTGGTAGAGCATCTGACAGGGAAAGTCGCGAAAACAGGGTCCCGTTTTTGCTCTCACCAGCACGTGGCCACGACCTGTCTACATTAACACATAATTCAGTGTAGCAGGAGTGGATATATGAATTGAAACAGTTGGTTCTGAGACACCTACATTGACCTTGTTGTTCAGAGGTTTTACTTTGGATGTGATTTAGGCTGCTTACTTGGAGTATTTTCTTCCACTACACATATTGCTAAAAGTTATCTGCAGATAAGTTGTTAGTTTAGACATTGCGTTTCCATTAGCGTTTGGACCACATTTGGTATGCACCCAGAGCAGGTCCTCTCCTACAGTTTCCTTTAAAATAAAGCAAGACTGTGGGAGTGATTGTCTCCCTGTACTTGGTACTGGTGAGGCCACACCTGGATAACTGTTCTGTTTTGGGCCCCTCGCTACAAGAAAGACGTTGAGGTGCTGGAGGGTGTTCAAAGAAAGGCAATGAAGCTCGTGGGGGGTCTAGAATACAAGTCTTTGAGGACCATCTGAGGGAACTGGGGTTCTTTAGCCTGGAGAAAAGCAGGCTGAGGGGAGACCTTACTGCGCTCTACAACTACCTGAAAAGAGGTTTTATTGAGATGGGTGTTGATCTCTTCTCCTAAGTAACAGGTGACAGGACAGGAGGAAATGGTTCAGGCTGCACCAGAGGAGATTTAGATTGGATATTAAGATTGGATATTTCTTCTCCAGAAAGGTTACCAAACAGTGGAACAGGCTGCTGAGGGGAGTTTCTGAGTCACCATCCCTAAAGGTATTTAAAAGACATATAAATGTAGTGCTTAGGGCCACAGTTTAGTGGTGGACTTGGCCGTATTAGGTTAACAGTTGGACTTGATGATGTCAGAGGCCTTTTCCAGCCTAAATTATTGTATGATTCTACTCACCAAAGCTCCTCCATGAACCAAATTTTTAGGTTTGCTTCAAAAGCTTGCTACTGCTTTGATCCAAAAATTTAATGCAAAGATAGCAACAATCTCTGAAGAACTTGTGCTTGAGGCCTGATTTTTATTTCTGTAATGAAGAAAAATTTAAATTAAACACACCTCAAATTAGTTAATTAAAGTTTCTCATCTCTGCGCTGCAAGTAATTTCCATTTGTCTTAAGATTCTCAGGTCTCTTGTATGATGTACCCCAGCTGAAATCGTTTGACTAGAGAAGCTGTTATACCAGAATAAGGATTACACTGTATTTAAATACAAGGTTCCAGAATCCAACAAGAGCATGCCAGCAACTTTTGGGTTCCTAGAGTCCAACTAACCCCATGAGCCCTTGACAACTCAAGAGAATAATATACACAAGTTTTATTTCAATGAAAGCAAGATGAAAACAAACATGCAGGTTCACTGTTGTGCATGAGCATTTTAATTCAGAATTTCCATCTGCTTATTTTGCAGACAAAGGGAAAAATAAGCTTAAATTCCATTTAAGACCATGGCACTATCAGTCAATATTCAATCTTTGCCTTTCCTCCAGTAACTTTGAAAATCTTCTTCATAATCTGCACACTGACACTCATTGTAAATGGAATTTATCTCAGTGTAGAGTGCTAGTCAAGCTCCTAATTTTTGCCCAAGGGAGTGCAGGAATCATAAGCAGGTTTTCTATGCAGGATTGAATTTAGTCCAAAATTATATGCCAGTGTCACATCATTACATTTCAGCGCAGTACAACTAATTATCAAATGCAGGATCTGAGGAGAAATGAGGTGGCTTCAGAAAATATCTTGGTGAGCAATTACTGTAAAGAAAAAAGATTTTTTTGTTTGGTATACAATGAGTTTGTGGGCAGGACTATAATTTCTTGATAAAGTAATGTACAAATAGAGTGGGTTTGTGCCTGTTGCATGAATATCTTGTTTGCTTTGTCACTTTAGTTTTCCATTATTTTGTTGTATCCTGACTCCTTTTCTGTTTATGGGAAATATAAGCATGACATTAATTTCATTATCCTATTCTGCATGCAAGCATGTATTACATTTGCAAATTAAGAAGTGGAAAGGAGAAGCAAATTCAGTAAGAGGGTTTATTATGCATGCATAACCAAGCAAGTGCTTGTTTTAGAATAGTGCATCTGGAACAGTTGTGATAAGGATTGCCAAGATTTACGTATGAGTTTTATGAACAAAAATTTTTAAGAAGTAACTCCTATAGAAATTACTTTGGTTCATTGACCTTTGCGTGTTTTATCTTGAGTAGTATGACAAATAGTTATATTCATTATTAAACTGAGTTAGAATCTGAAAGAGAGAAACAAGGGACAAATGTAGATATTATTAAAACATATAACTTGTCATAAACGCTCATTATTGTGAGTAGCCTCCTTCTTTATGATATCTTAAATAAAACTGGGGAAAATGGCAAAAATATGTTTTTCAGTACTAACCGTAAAAGCAAAAATCTTGAGAACAATAATTTTTACATTGAAACTAATCTAAAATACTTATTCCAGTAAAATCTGCACTTTGCTATAAATTCCAATATATTAATACCACACATAAAGTAATGGGACCATAGGTTTACTTGAAGAGATTCGTGAAAATGCAGGTCATTAGCAGAGCTGAGCTGGTAGCAGAGGTAGTAGTAACACTATTTCTCCTTATGACCTAGTATAATGTTCTAGCATTATTTAGATTTAATGATGCCAGCTTCTGTTTCTTTTAAAGTCACACTTGCGTATTCGAGCTCTGTTTTTAGCTCATAATGCAGGTGGCCTGTCCTTAGTGACAGAATGCTATATGAAGGATATTAATGCAGAAATTAATCATAAAATTTTCAATAGAGAAACTTGCATATGTAATAGAATACTGGGACTTGTAATATCAGTAGCCATTTTATGCAATCTGTATCTATATTATATTACAGTTATGTTATATATAATATCATGGTACTATAATTTTAAATACTAACAATATATTAAACACAATACTGGTAATATTACATTTATTGATACTAATATAAGTATTAACTTGATATTATCGATAGCATTTTTCTTATTTTATTGTACTAATAATATCATACTGTTATAATATATGCAGTATTTATAATATATTAGATGGAACTGTACTATAGTTTCATAGTTATACTATATACATACATGCGATACTACATAAACTGTACAGACTATGCACTATATAAGCAAACAGACAGAAAGGCTGAAGCTTGTACAGAAATATGCTGGGGGGGAGGGTCACCTAGGTAATTAGCATGAAGTTTTTCTTTCATCTTCCATGGTAATATTTTCTCGTCCCTCTTTTTCTCGTCTGCCATGTCATATGTTGCTTTTATTTTCCAGTCATCTTCATCATCTTTGTAACATTTTTTCACACTTCCTAGATATCCCCTCTCACTAAATGTTTTTAAGAAGTAGCCGTGCAGATCACTGGGCTAAGGATGGAACATGCGTTGCCATTTCTGGTGCAACCACAGACCTCCAGGCAAATTTATTCATGCCATCTCACTGCTTGGTTTCACTTTTTTTCATAGTGCCAGAACCATATAGTGTGGTACTGAGGTCCTCTGTTTTCCTGGTGATTAGTAAATGAATGTGAATAAATGCAATGCCATGTTCCCTGCTTGATCAGAAAGTTCATCTTGTGTGGGCAAAACATGAAAGAGGGTACACTAGCTTTGTGAGGAATTGTTTAGCTATTTAACTTCAGGAAGGCATACAAATCCCTTAAGGAAGGGCACATCAAGCTTCATTTTTCTTCTTACTTCCTAATACTGTCTCATTAAACACACTGAATTTATGCTTGGCTCACAGTAGGCAGCTATGATGCCTCATTCAGCTCTACAGGTTCCAATATGCATCAAGGAGCAAACAAGTTCCGTGCTGCAAAGCTGAGTATGGTGAGTCCACAGTCCGAGCACTGCGTTCGGTGTGGCAGTCGGTCAGGCTTCAGAATGATGTTTTGCATATCAAATGTAAGCTTATGCAACTCTATGATAAATAGACTTAAAGATGAAGACAGAGCTGACCATATAAATCACATATGGACATAGTTACTTTTTTATTTCCCTGTATAAAATACAGCAATTCCATCAAAACTTGTCACAGTTATACTACTAGAATAAAATAGGTTATTTTGAATAAACAAAAATAACTCATACTTAATTCATAGCTGGAATTTACTATATAGAGGTCACTGAACATGATTGAATGTCCAGCATTTAAGAACTGTGTTCCTCTCAAATGGAGAAAATTTGCAAGGCGGTAATAACTACTAATACGAAGTTTGACTCTCACTTGGTCACCCCTGTCATGATGCAAAAGAAGACCTAATTGTTTACATCACTGTAGACTTGCTTCCCAACTAGTCTAGTCATAGCCTGAATGAATCGAGTCAAAACTTCTTCTTTAGTAATTCTGTAAGACATGGTGCTTGTCTTAAAAAGGGAAAGGAGTGTGTCTGAATACAAGCAATGAGAACTGAAAAATATTCCCTGGACATTTCTACAGAGCACTTGCGTTATTCCACACATAAGTGAGCGGGGTTGTGAGTGCTTGCACTGCTGTAGTGTATGTCCCATCCATCAGACAGCCGTTGATATTAGTGTGAGCCAGCTCAGAAGAACCCAGCTTCCCATTATCACATCAACTCTCGTAATGGCCAATTTTCTGTGGAATTTTCCTGACAGTATATTGATATTGTAACAGAAAGCTACTCAGGGATGAAAGTTAGACCAAAATCACTGGTGATGGAAATGCACCAGAATAAGTTGTTTTAAAACAAAACGTAAGCAGTGAAGTGTCAAAGGGATGTATACAAAATAATGAGGTTTAGTGACTGAAGCAGTGGAAAGTTTGTGCAAAAGGGAAGCAGTTAACAGAAGAAGAACATTTAAACTTATTAGTTTAAGAAGAACATAAACTTATTAATGTACTAGATATGCAATTTTTTTTTTGCCACCCACTCACATTAACTCTTTGTTAAACTTTACATCCAATTGTAAGTACCAACTCTGTCCGAGTTATCCAGTAGTTTAGAAATTACATTCATTTTAATTATGGGGATAAACATGACATTACACAAAACGCTGTGACCTCCAGACTCTCTCACGCTGTAGCCATTAATCGTAGAGGACTACGCTGCCACTAGAATCATCAAATATCTCAAGTTGGAAGGGACCTATAAGGATAATTGTGTTCAACACCCTGCTCTTTGCAATACTACCTAAAACTAACCATAAGACTAGGAATGTCTTCCCGATGAAAATTACTGCTCCTTTGCTTCTGCTTTCATACCTACAGTTGTGTAACCAAATATTACTTTACTGAAGCCAGTGGCAAGGGACTGAGATTATAAGATGATTCTTTTTGTTTGCTGTATTTTATTAAAGAACAGACAGCTTACTATGAAGGTTTTAAATACTACAAGAAAATGTCTCATCATCAATTCACTCATTGAGTGGTCTATTTTAATTAGATGAAGAGTTAGAGAGCTCTCACACTTGTATTCATATTCATTAAGGAAATGCAACATCAAATCTCTTATCTAATATTATGCTCTGTTTTATAACACAAGTGATTGTGCTAGCAGGTTATCTAAAATCAAAGTTATGGAGCACTTCTGTTCACTTACGTAGCATTAAAATCATTAAACATGCAATGCAGAATCACAGTTCAAGCATACATAAGAATCCAGAGGGTTCACGATGGAGATAAATTCGGTGTGTTTTTAAGAAGACTCAGTCTTAAAGAAATGTGAAATAGTAAGGCAGGAATTTTAATTATGGTACTCTTGGACTTGATTTATATTTATTTATTTTTATAAATCAAGTATAATTTGTATTTATAATAAGTGAATGTGAAGCCAGAGATACTCTTTCAGTTTGAGAAACACCAGCCTAGCTCATTTTTCTGAAATCAAGAACCTCTAACGTTTCACTATGTTCAGTAATTTCATGGGACTAATTGACACTCCAGGAGGCCTCATGAAACAGCATCAAGCTGTAATCATCTGCTTGAGTTGTTGTTGCAGGAAGCCTCAGGTCTCCACGGCAGCAGCAGAAGTGCTTGTTAAGTCTAGGTAATGTATTCCCAACCAAGTACCTGTGACAGAATTATCTCTATGTTACACAGTTTATTCATTTGAGAGGAGATGAGGATGGATCATTTTTTTATTTGTTCAACAAAGTATATATTTAAGATCTTTTGTGGCCTAGACACTGACATATTTATTTTATATTGCATGTTGTATTCTACAATGTTATTCCTAATACCAACAATCATGTGTGGTGAATTCAAGAGCACACGAGATGTTTGGTATCATTTTGGTACCATATTAATCTGTTACTCAAAATACCATAGTAGAAAAAATGTAGTCTTTGGCTATAAAGAGATATTATTTACTTTTATGTATCATAGAATCGCCACCAGGTTGGAAAGGACCCACTGGATCATCGAGTCCAACCATTCCTAACGCTCCCTTAAACCATGTCCCTAAGCACTTCATCCACCCGTCCCTTAAACACCTCCAGGGAAGGTGACTCGATCACCTCCCTGGGCAGCCTCTGCCAGTGCCCAATGACTCTTCCTGTGAAGAATTTTTTTCTGATATCCAGCCTGAACCTCCCCTGGCGGAGCTTCAGGCCATTCCCCCTTGTCCTGTCCCCTGTCACTTGGGAGAAGAGGCCAGCTCCCTCCTCTCCACAACCTCCTTTCAGGTAGTTGTAGAGAGTAATAAGGTCTCCCCTCAGCCTCCTCTTCTCCAGGCTAAACAACCCCAGCTCTCTCAGCCGCTCCTCATAAGACTTGTTCTCCAGCCCCCTCACCAGCTTCGTTGCTCTTCTCTGGACACGCTCCAGAGCCTCAACATCCTTCTTGTGTTGAGGGGCCCAGAACTGAACACAGTACTCAAGGTGTGGTCTCAAGATGTTTTCAACATCTTGTTTTGGATTTTGTGGGTTTTTTTAATCTGCCTCTGCAAGAATGCGCTCACCCTCCCTTTTAATAAGCTCAGGAAATCCCTTGGATCTAAATTTTATCTTCTTTGTTTGTTTTGGTTTTCTACTTATTATGCTTATTACGGCTGGATCTTATGCTGCTATTAGAATCAGTAGCAAAACTTCCATTAGCTCCAGCCACACTGGACTGTGCTAGACCCTGGGCTGGAGACAGAGGTGGCTGCAGCACTGATTTCTTTTTACCCAGTTTGTGGGGAGGAACATCATCAAGAGAATTTTGCAACTAGTTTGAATACATTTGAGGAGGGGCAGAAGGAGAGGGATATAGGTGCGTGTAAATAGCCTTCCTTTTTCCATTTGGACTCTACAAAGCAATTTGGAATTCTTTCTTTTTCACTTTGGTAATCTCAAGTGCTGAGGAAAGCCAAAGCTTTCATCGACCAATGTTTTGCATTTCTGTTGAGAAAAAACACACACAAAAAGGGATGCATGAAAATTTTATGCACAGAAATAGCTCATTTCTTTTTAAAAACATGTCATCAAGAGCTATAAAATGCAGTAGTGAGGCAGTATCTTATGGGGAAGTTTTAAGAGAATGTGGCTATTACACATATAATTCAAACGTATGATTAATGCTTACCCTGTAAGAAATTTTTCTGAAGTAGATTGCAAATATACATAAGGTTATAAATTGACCAATTTGGATTTACTAGAAGTTTATGAATATTTTATCATAAAATTAACAATTATTCTCTGTTGCTATGATCAATAGAAACCCATTGATATTAAACATCATATTGCATCATTTATGATATTGAATTAGTCTACATGAACTGGCTTTAATAATATGGTATCTACAAATAAAGAGTGAAACAATATCAAAAGAGAGAAGATGTAAATGTTTAGTGTGATTGGTAGTAAAAAATATAAATAGCAATCTGATATGATTAGTCTGTATTTTATGAATAAGGCACTTAATAAAAAATGGTTCTAACAGCCATGGATTAGTTGTGTGATAGCTATTCCTGTGCTCATAAAAAGTACTGGATTTTCCTACACAGTTACTGCATGATCAATATAATTATTATAAAGTACTTTTAGCTAATTCAGATACGAATGGCATTGCATATAAGTTAAATTCCGTTGGTTCTATAGAAGAAAGTTTTAGGTCAAAACGCACAAAGATCTTAAATTATGTCAGGTAGATTTCATCTGAAAAAGAAGCGTCAGACAAAGAAATACAATATCTCACACAATCTATTAAATGCAGTGCTGGAACATGCATTGTACTCTAAAAATTGCAATTGGAAAAATGAGAATGGCAAGAGATAAGTGGAGGACTAAGTCTTCAGATTAATTGATAATAACTCACAAGAAAAGGGGTAACAGAAATGATCACTTGAGAGGAGGAGAGAGTAAGTAGTATGAAATAGTGAAAAAAATGAAGGAATTGATTTTAAATGGAAGGCAGACAATAATATCACAATCAGATTCACTGAGAGACCCACATTTGTGCAGAGAAGTAGGACTATAAGGAAAAAGTAAGTGAAGTATTTTTTTTCTCCTTTGTAACAGGAGAAAAGTTCTTCTGTCCACCTTAGAAAAAGCATTTCTATTCTATCTACATTTTAAGACAGTCATATTGAAATCTAAATTCACTGAAGCCTTAGCAGCGAGTCTAGATTTACAGCAGTCACATCAGTCACCATATCTGCTGGAAATGGTCTGAGATCCTCTGTAATTTTTTGGGGTTTGAGTCTTACCTATGACTCGCTCAGAATTTGCTTTTAAATGCATAGTATATAATCCTAACAGTAATAAACCCACATTTATTTCCACGATTATCCTAAAAATCACTTCAGTGTCTACAGCTGTGTAGCAACCCTGAGAGTTCTGATGCCCTTTGTATTCTCAGGATGTCCTTGAGTGACATTCTTTCATCTTTTGGGGGCTGTTGCTCTAGTTACAGAATGACTTTTTTTTATATTTTTTAAACTGCAGAGTTAGTATTTGGAAATTTTTATTCAATTACTTCATGCCTATAAAACATTTTCAAAATAATAAGTCAGATATTAATCATAGCAATAACATAGGATGTAGATTAACAACGAAGCTCAGAGATAGAAATCAGGCAGCATCACATATCATTAAGCAGACTCAGTACAACTGTGAATTTTCCTAAATCTTCAAATCAAGTTTAGTTTTCTATTAGGATAGTCAACCAAACCACATTATATATTTCTCTTTTTAAATGCATCATGCTCTGTCTTAAAATGACACCCCCTACTTCCATGTGAATGTTATTCTTAAGTCTGTTCCTCTGATGATGATAAGCTTTCTGGATTCAAGCCTAGATGTAGCGAAGGCTTTATGTTCCGTTTGTTTTTTATATTTAAGCGTATTTTCCTGTCTCTTTTTTCTTTTGGAAATTCCATATCTGCTGTATTCAAATATTATATTTATTTTTCATTACATCTGCATCACACTGGTTGCTTTATACATGGGAGCAGATCCTTCATCATCTGTTTCAGCCAGGGGTTGTTCTGACTCAGGTGCAGGACCTTGCATTCGGCCCTGTTGAACCTCACGAGGGTCACATGGGGTCACTTCTCGAACTTGTCCAGGTCCCTCTGAATGGTGTCCTTCCCCTCAGGCTTCTCATCTGCAAATTTGGAGAGGGTGTGCTACATCCCACTGTCTATGTCATTGATGAAGAACTGTACTGGTACCATTATGGATCCCTAAGAGACAGTACTTGTCATTGATCTCTGCTTTATCCCTTCATTTTCTAAAGCTGGTGATTTATCTTTCTTTTCTAGTTATTTCCATTCTAGTTCTAATATCTTCCCTGAGTTGGTTATTTGTCCTAGAACCTTCGTTTCTTGGCTGTATGTCATTCCAAGCAGTTTTATTCACTTAAGGAAATTACATTTTGCTAATTGTTTCCTTTAAGCTCTGTAAATATATGCATTTACAATGAGAAATTATCTAAACTTTCAAATTCACTTTATTCTATATTTCTGTTAATTAATTAAACTGAGCACATACAATTTTGTTCTTAACTTTCAGGTAGGATAACTAATTCCCTTTGCAGGTCAAATCTTGATTACTTTTTCAGAAAATCTAGTAGATGCAGCATTTACGTTCCACAAGCTTCTGAAAATGAGGGGAAAATGGTTGGATCACACTGAGGTGTTTGAAAAACGCCTTCTATAGCTACAGCAAAGACTTCTAGTGGTTATAAGCCCCATTTATAAAGTTGAAAAAGCGTTCAGAAAATTTCAAAGTACAAGTCCCTTATAAAGTTCCCAGAAGCAGCAAAATGTCTTAGAATATAAAAGATTTGCTGAAGACCTGAATAGCCCTGCTGGTGTTTTTCTTTGAATTCATACATTCTATAAGGCTGTTTCCAATCAAATGGAAATGCATATAATTGAAAATGCTGCAGTAATTGGCCAAGTGTGAATAATATGAAGATGTATTTATTTGCAGAAGTTAGGAGCTACCCTCTGTAAGTTAGCTGAGAATAACAGCATTTACTGCTTCTGAAGAAGAAGAAAAAAATTCCTTTCTAATGGGTAACTCCATAATTCCTCACTGTTGAACCCACACTGGCAGAAACTATGCACACAGTTTTCAAGATGGAAAATAGCAGAACTTGTGTGAGGTAAATGAAAAAGTTCTGTATCGCTGGCTATTGCAGCTGAACAAAATTGCTTGCTCTTTATTCTGTCTTCACAGCAGAACTTCCCTAGCTAATTCTTTAGGTAAGGCAGCAGAGTCTTCTCTAGGGAAAAAGACTGATGCATTCTATCACCTGCCTACTGAGTTTTCAAGATCTTTTAAAATCTATACTGCTGTAGCTGCAGAAAAAAAAGATATAAGGACTTGACAATTATTTGCAGTTATCCCAAGAATTGATGAATGAGTAAGATGTGGTCAATGAGGACTCAAAAAGAAAGTTCTACAGTTGCTGTCTCTGTGCATCCATGTGCAGGTCCTGACCACTCAGAGAAGTTCTGTACCTGCCCAGGCAGTTCTACAGATTTCCCCTCAAAAAAAAATATTATTTAGAAGTGCTAACGTGAATGCAAATATGTATCACAGATTGAAATCTAGTTTGCCTAATTGAAGCGTGTAACTCATTTTTAAACCTCTTACCCTTACTTTTCTGCTCAAGGATATCCCAAGTACGTTTATATCTTTCTCAGATTGTGGGGACCTAAAGAGCATCAAAGGCTACATCTACACTTTGACCTGCCCCAACAAGCAGAACTGGTGTCTTAGGCCCAGTGATGTAGGAAAAAGTGTCAGCTTCACTGCATCCCAGGGTGAACAGGTTGTGTCCTTACTTGGCCTAAGTCTCCTCAGGTCTGTGTGGTACCCTTAGATATAATTTTTGTATTTGTTTTTATTTCAGTCTGTCTGAAAAATCTGAGGTCTATGTTAAAACACTCCCTGGGTAGTTCTTTTGTGGCATACAAGTGTTGCTTGCCTTGGAGAAGGCTGTGAGGTGGGTAAGTCTGGAGAATGCAGTTTAATAGTTGTTGGAAAGATATACAGGGCATGGAAAGCCTGGTGAAGTCTCATACTTGCTGCCTGTAGGGTGTGAACTGGATGTTATTCTAGAACTGCATTCATTTTTTAACTCAAAGCAAACTAGCAAGTTTACTTCAAAATGAAGGCCCTAGAATGAACTATCACATATGGAGTGGGGATGATGGAGGGCCAGGTTTCAGGAGCCAAGTTATTTCCTGGTGTAGATGTACCCAACAGTATTTTACAGCTGACATTTCACCAATACTGAATCAAGTGGAATGATTACCCTCAGCATCTTACATATAAGACCACTATTAACATGTCAGAATGTGATTTGCCTTGCATTTCATTTAATTTCTTTTCCACTCTAACATCCTAGACCTTTTCACTTGCATTTGTGTTTACTCAGCTTTTCACAATCTACTATTGGTGAATGTGATTTCCCATCTGAAGTGCAGCAATTGACGCAAATTTTGTTGAATTTTAACTTGCTGACTTCAGACCATATCTCAAGAGCAATACAGTAGTTTTGAATCCTGATTCTAGTCCCTAGAGCTTTTGTATGCCCTGTGCTGTTAATTAGCATCATTCACAGATTCCATACATAATCACAGTTTATTTTGTCATCAAGGTCACTAATGAAAATGTACTTAAAATTCTTAGATGTGGAATATAATTCTTTAGCTTATGTTTGCCCTACTTCTCCTTTAACCTCTAGTCTGAGTATCCCTGAGCGGCACCTCAGCAGCTGCATCAGTATTTACTACTTGCACTCATATCTAATGTGGTTCACAGAATCATATTTAAGTTACCAATCTCTAACAACTCTGCTTATGTCCCCAAAGAGGAAGCAGTCTGTCACTTACTGAGCTCTGCATTAATGTCAGTTAGCTTCTCTGTCACTAATTTTGCACTCCAATTTAGAGATAGATAGAAAAAAGTGGTTTGATGTTATGTTTTTCTCATATTCTGCTTACAAGAATTATGCATCTACTCCATCATGTTCGTACAAATCCATGAGTTTATAGAAAACTGCCTCTGAAAGTTTTACTGTAGCAAGTGACCTACTTTTCACCTTAGACCATTTGAGCATAGCACATATATTTACTGTCAGTTACTATGAAAGGCAATGTGGTATTGGTTTGTCTAGATCAGCACACTTTAATGGCCATTCAGTCTATTAAAGATCTCTTACAGACTCTGGATTTAATAAATGATTTTTAATTGACTACATGTCAGTGGCAACATTCTAGAAAACTCTGTTACATGGGATTTTTTATTGATTTTCACTATATTAGAAAATGAAATGTCAGATACCATTAATTGCATTTTCACAATAAGCATACTGAAAAAGTAGCTGCTAAGTGAAAGTACTTGCAATCTAATGTGCTATAGAGGTACTCTTTAAATTAATTGAATATATATACATTTATTACAGTTATGTGCCTCTGTAGGCCAAATTGATGTGAATGTAATTACAATCTCTACTGCACAAACAATTTTCGGGCTTCTAGGTAAAAAATGTATTCAGGTATATTCTGCGCTCATCCTTGCACAGTATACTATCTGCATCCAGCAACGTAGAAGGTGGTTGACCTATGGTTTCTAGTTCTTAGTTACAAAGACTGTATCATTCCTGTCATCAGCTTGTGCTTGCTGTTGTCTGTGGCTCAAAACAGAACTGCTTACTTGTGTTATCATATGAGTATACACATGTTTACCCAGGCTACATGCATTAGTAATTAGCATATGATCCAGTATAAAGTCTATGAGACTGTGACACACATATTCATTACCATTGGTGGTCCCCAGTTCAAAATACTTTGGTGCATCTTTCCTGCTCTCCTGTGTTTGCATTGGTATAGTCAGGCATTCATGTCCACATATGTTTTCTATGGATGTAATTGTACAGACTTTCTTTCATGATTACTTTTATTATGCCAGAATTGACCACCAATCTCTACAGTCCTATGGAGGTGATATTAGCAGTCTGGATGTAAAAACTCATTGACTATGCACAATTTACTGTAGTGCTAGAAGTTCCTACGCCTTTGTAGAGAAAGAAAAATCCATGACCTTTCTAAACTATGTGATACTGCATTCAATTTCCCTGCATCTGATCGATAAGCAAGCAGGAAATTATATCTTTTGCCATGGTAGACAAGCATAATTAAGCAATAAGGCAATGGAGGTAGTTGTGATTATCTTAGGATGCACCTGGGAGCTGCCTTGTTGCTATTTTAAAACATCTTTATACTAAAGGAACTGTATTAATTTCTGCTGAGAAAGATAAAGTTGGCACTTTGGAATGCTCACAAGCAGCAGTTTCAGTTGTGCTTCACAGAGAGTAATGCGATGTGTTCACCCCAAACAATTAGGCTTCTCCTTCAGCAGAAGCAAAGATGGAGCAGGCTGTAAACATTTACTTCACAGTTCAGACCAGGGGGAGAAAAAAGCAAAACTACAATCCCCCCCCCCAAAATTGTGCTTGGCTGGCTGCCAGTGAGTGCAAAACTCACATTTTTACCAGTTTAGAATAAAAATTTATTGCCCTCGACACTTGACTTCCCGGGAAGATATCTTCGCATAATTAATGATATTGCATCCACATTCTAATTTATGAATTTTAATTATACCAAAGGCCTGGTGAATAATTAATGGTAACAAAACAATGAGTCTGAAGCATAAGCTGAAAAGTATCACTTTTTAATGGGCTTTGTAGGTTCAAATAACTAATGAAAGACATTTAACTATTTGATTGCTAGAATATTTCTCCCTGATACAATTAAGTATTACCTACCATTATTGAGCAGCCTCTCAAGTGGAGAAATATTAGCTCGGGCTAGCTGTTTTCGCAATTAGCCTATCTGTGTATTCCACAGTATACTAGCTCATCTGAGCCGTATGCACTCAGCAAAGAGATTTGTTTGGATGTTTTAGTTGTGGGAGGGACTGACATGTCATTGTCACTATCTGTGAGATGCAAAATCAAAATTCTAGGCACCAAAATCCTTCTTTGACCTTCTGTCTTCAAGCAGGCCAGTTCATGCAAGTTTCATGCAGAGATATAGAATTGAATATAAAGAAACACAATACAGAATTCATTATCTCTGAGTTCAGCAATCTAAGAATTAAGAATGTAGGCCAAGTTAGTAATTTAGAGTCTTGCAGTGGTCAACAGAGAGAGATAGCACCTCAGGAGAGTTTCATCTCATCCTAAAATAGGTTTTTGAAATAGATGGCATTAATCTCCATTTGGCAGTGGCTATCATTTTTCTGGTTTTTTTTACAGAAAAAGCTTAGGATACTGCCTTAAACCATACACCTAAATTCTGGACTTATGTGAAGTTAATTTCACTAGCGAAGGCAGCTTCTAAGCTACCAAGTGAGAAGGACCTACACTCACCAACCTGATAGCATAAAGACCAAGGCAGAGCAGAAGGACTCGCAGCACAGAGCTACCTGAAACTTGATGCATCCCATTGAGAAGTAGCACACCTGCTGCTTGTTTAAATCTCAGACTTGAAACTGATGCTTGTTAAGAAAGTCATTCCTCCTCTAAAAAGCTCAAAATGTTTGTTCATGTTGATCAGCTGTGCCAAAGGCTTCCCTCCACGCTTGTGTGGTCCCTGAAGCAATGCTGGGCAGTGTGATGTGCAAGAAGCAGGATGTCCCAGATGTGCAGTGTGTCCTGGGTTTGGTGTACTCAGAGTTTATCACACCAAGAGTGATGAAAGAAGATGTAGACAGCAGACAGCACTGACTGCATAGCATGGAAAGCCTGGTGGTAGAAAGTACTCATTTCACAACTATGTCAGTGGTTGTGGTCTGTGTTGGGTGGGTGACAGTTACCTTCATTTCTTTTGATGCATAAAATAATACAGTAAATAATGAATTACTGCAATCCCTGGCAATATATTACATACACTCAATTAATACAAATTTGTCAACACACATATAAAATTAATTGCTTTTACCAACATTTTTAATGTTTTCCATGTCAGGAGTTTGCTTTTTAAGCTCTTAACTTAAAACATTTAATGAAGTATTGTAATAATGTCTATATAATGAAGGCCTTGTAAAAGAAATAAAATTGTCAAAGCCTGCTGCCAATTTTTAATATCAAACTCCTTGTTTAAGTGCATTATTTGGACCTAGGTAACTTTTAGCTCCTATGTCTTAAATTTTTCTTTTACCTAATATTAAATGTTGGAATTAAAGTTTTTGACTCTCCAGAGCACCCATTTGAGTTATTAGCACCACTGAGTCATTTGAGTTCTCGTCCACTCTTTGAGGTGTGGAGGCGGACTATGTAGAAACTAATTGAGTTTTCCTTGTTTTCAGCTGTGTTTGCCTGAGCCCAGACGGGACCTATTTCTCTTGTCAGTGGTTGTGGTCTGTGTTGGGTGGGTGACAGTTACCTTCAGTGCAGGTGGGCTGGATGGCATGTCCCCTCGTGCTGATATGGGAGAGGGACAGAATAGCACAGAAAAGGCTCCTGCTGAGGTGGCTCTGCTCCAGGGAAACCTCAGCCACAGCCAGCTGCTGCCTGGGCCCACTGAATATTTCATAGGAAGTAGAAAGCAGAACACAAAAAAAAATCTGCCTTAGTATTAGACTAAATTTAGTTTCTTCCTTCTGAGCAACAATACCTGAAAGAACAGACACATGTTGGTACAAACTGTGACAGTGCTGTAACAGTTAACAGACTAACCCTGCATCAGTCCACCTGGTGGCTTATGTCTTCTTTACTGCTCAGCTCTCCTGCCCAGGAGCTAGGCAGTGTCTTGACAGTACCCCTCTAAATCCTGTTCCTCTCTATTTTTCTTGCTACAGTGCCTGTAACAAGTAGTAAGAATGATTATTCAATAAATACAACTATTTTATTAAAACCAACTTAAGATCCCAACCTCCTTACTGTGTACTTCAATACTGGGGTGGAGCCTGCTGATCAAGCAGTCCTAGTCAGTCTAGTGTTTTTAATCGGGATGAAAAAAAAGCTGCTGAAGCAAGAGCTTACAATTTATACCAAAGTGTCTTCCTTTGCTTCTGCTTTTGCAGGACTATGCTGAGAAGGAGAAAGCTGCAGCCAAGGCTCTGGAGGATGTGAAGGCTAATTTCTACTGTGAACTATGTGACAAGCAGTACCACAAACACCAGGAATTTGACAACCACATCAATTCTTACGACCACGCTCACAAGCAGGTAAACCTGAAAAATGTTTGTGAATGTTACAGTAGTCCATCTTCTTTCCACATTGATTTTTGGAAGCTTCTAAATTCGCTGAGGTAGAAGACAATTTAATGTTTTAGAATTTTGACTTCAACATGCTGTTTATCATTAAAATAAAATGTAAAATATTCATTGTTTTAATATCAACTGCAATTTTTTTAAGCCACTTTGACTGAAAGGTCGAAGCCTATATTTTGTAGATAGGTGCTTCATACCAATATTCTCACTGAATTTGAGGTATTTAAATGTGTAATTACTTATAAACTAGGGACAGAAGAAGGACCACTTCCTCAAATATTCAGGTCCATCTTTTGGATGCAGAAGGCATATGACCATGCTGTTTCAAGCTGTTCATGGTGTTTCAAGGGCAGAAAAGTAGTTGGTTGGGGTTTTGTTTTGTTTTTTTTTCTTGAAAAAGCATATGTGAACTTAAAATCTGTGTCACATAATTTTTCTCAGGGTGGAATATATTTTGCATGCCAAACACAATGTAAAATAACAGCTACTTTTGAACAGCAAGGTATTGGATTCTTGGGAAAACATCATAGGTGCTAATTGTTTGTCATTGGATTTGTATCAACTTTATCATATCTATATATGGTAGGTCTATCCTACCCATCCTTCTACCTACTGATTATACCTATTATCCTTCTATGTATGCTTTCTACATACCTGTTTTCCTCAAATTTAAGTGAAACCCATATTTCAATTGGCATTATGGAAAGAAAGTGCAATTAATTCACAAAAACTGTTCAAAATTGAAGAAAATGGTTTGAAAATTTTGGGAATGAGTATTTCTGAACCTCTGGTGAACAGATCATATGTACCTTTTTCTGTTGTCTTTCTACATGCATTACACAGTTCAAGTACTCACGTATTGTGTGCATTCAAGTTGCCAAGGTATTAGTGTCTTCTGGGTGATCACACTTTTGGGTGCATGGGGGTCAGGAGCTACCTTACAAAGACATGAATCATTTAGAAGCTGCCGATATTTCTGACAGAGGACTAGAATTAATAAATGTTGTGTAAAACAAACAGTATTAGAGGCAAAACTCCTCACTCCCAGTGCAAGCAATCTTATTGTCTTTTACTTTATTATAGAAGACGTAAATCAACCCAGAATTTTTGTGAGCGTTTATCACAACATTGCATTAACAAACTGCCTAGCATCTGCCCATCCATCATGCTGAACCATTCTGCTGAATTCACGCATCCCGGAGTCAGCTATCCGTGGGTATTAATGGGACTCTTTTGGCCCATCATTGCCAGAGCTAGATTCATTTAATGTATTTATGTATTAAATAAAAAGCAATTCCTCACATCACTATTCCTTGACTTAATCCATAAAAATAGTTACAATAATACAAAACAAATGTTTTTCCACATCCTAGACGTCTGACTCTAATCCCTATAAATCCTCATTTGGTGCACAAAGAATTTTTTTCACCCTTCAGCTGTCTTTTCTGCTTGTCAGCAATGCATCTGAACTCAAATGGATCTCTTTGTGCCCTTCTATTTTCACACCTCTCCTGCAAACAACATTGTATGCAAAATAAAACAGCCTGCTTGATACACCGTCTATGATCGGGCTGTGGGGCAGGGAAGGTTTTGGCAGCTTTCTGTTATGAAAGGGAATGTTTAAGCAATAAAACCCTTTTTAATTTTTAGGTAAATTTACTGCTTTAATAGCTGCCGGACAGTACTGGGAACCAAGAGTCTGCATGGAAATACACTACAGATACAGAATATCAACTGGCAGTACAACCCATCCTGCCCTTTCAGATGTAGTTCAGAAGCTCAGTTAGTACAAGATTAGCTAGCTGCCCTCCTGATGTGACACAGTAGTTCAGTCTCTTCTCCCCTCACACTTCTTGACTGCTCAGCCAAGGCTGGGAACAGCATTAGTTTGCCTTTAGGAACAGCATGGATATGCCCTTTTTCTCTGACTTTTATAGCTGGTCACAGAAGAGCCTTTATTCTTCTTGATTTTATCAGAGTAATCTTCAAAGAAAACAAGTTAATTCATGTTTTCCTGTGACTTTAGTTAGCTTATTTTCAAAATATTAGTTCTGGGAGGCATAGTAGCCACCAGAAAAGCTTCTTTCTGCTAAGGTATGTTTTCTATTTCCCAGCAGAATTTTGAGGGTACCTTTAGTCATCTGGATGAATATGTTCTAAGCATCATTTTTCTAATGGAGACTAAATTAAAATGAGTGGAACATCTTAATAGCAATACAGTGTAGTCCTCCCATGTGATTTCCCGTTTAAATGCTACTACTTTGAAATTTGTATTAAAGTAGCAATGCTGTTTAGAGAAGATACAAAGGCAGAAAAAAAGGATATTGCACTGACTACTTCATTATAGTCTTTTGCTTCTCTTCCAGAGGAAAAAGATTTCATTCAAAGAATTATGACTCTAATCTCCCAATATTATGGTTTTATAAAATTAATTTTGTAATTCATTACTTATCTATGATTTCAACCAGTTGTTAAAGGAGAAAGTACTGTCTTGGACCTTGCAGTGTCCTATCAGCCATTGCCTTCCCTGTCCTTAGAGAGCTGCAAAATGTTATGATGAATATCTGGCCTTGTTCGCATAACTGGTCTTTCTGCTGTGTTAGGTTGTTCTAAAGCATTACACTTTGACAGCATTATTCCTCTCTCTCTGCATGCTATATACATTCATACCCATATATATAGAAATACTACGAATGTAGGTGTACATGTACACACACAGATGCATACAAAGAAAACTTTGACAGAACATCAAAGATCTCCCCTGCCTATATCTTCGTTATTATGACTTATATTTTTTTGAGTAATATTGTCTAAATATGAAGCAGCTCTTATTTCTTTGGTTGCCTTGACAGCATTGGTTTTAATTAATGTTGCCAACTCTGTAATAATTTTTCATTGATATTACCTGTTGTTGGAAATTAATTTCTTTCAGTGCAAGGCTGTATAAAATGAACTCAGAAAATCTGTTTGAGTGAAGGGCTATGCTCCTATCCGGCTTTACATGAGCTCTCTGTTGTTAAGCCTGATACTTAGCAAGGCTGGGGCATGAGTGTGGGTGACTTTCTTGGGAGCACCTAGTCTTTCAGCACAGTACAGCCGTTTGCATACATGTCTCATTGGCCCAGCACATAGCAGCTAACCTGCTTCAAATCAATAGCTTTTTTTTTATTACATTTTTCATTTGCTATGGAATCTATGACTTTATAAAGTCCTGGGCAACAATCATGGGTAATAGTACATTTGATAAACCTGCAGTATCTCTCATCAAGCATCAAGGTGGATGATGATTGCTATCACTGGCTCACCATGTTCTCTGCAAAAAAAAAAGTTAACTGCATCAGAACTGATTACTTTGGCTCCGTGAAAACTATCTGAACACTGGAAAGGATAAGAGTCCTGGTGTGAATTCATTCAAAAGTGGTTAGGATATAGATAATCAGTATAGGCTACTGCCTGAAAATGTTATATATGTGGATGTATGTTACATGCTAAGCTGCAGATAATAAGGAAGTTTAGATTTTTTAACAGTGTTGTTAAGTCACATGCATCTATAAAAAGAAGACGAACTTGAGCAGAGATGTCTATTTGGTTAACATTATTAAATGGAATCTTTTAAATCCTCCAGGTCATGCATTCATCTATTCAGTTAATGTTGAAGTTGTTAGAGCTTTTAATTTTTGTATAAATAATCTTTAGAAATCGGCAAGGCTTTTATATGTCAGCACAGGAGAAAATCGCAGATCTGTTCCACATACTGCAATATAATAATTGTGATGATGATAATAATAATAATAGAAATAAGTAGCAAAGAAAATCAACACTGTATTGCCATCTTGGGGTTTCTGATGACAAAACAGGTCTTTTAGTAATATTGTCAAAATTTAGTGATACAGTTAAATACATCACAGTCTCTCATGTGGAGAAAAAAAATCTAAATTTTAGTGTTCTTGAAGCAGACAGCACTGTATCAGTAGGTGAACAGAACCTTGGGTATATTTTTTTGCATGAAAGTCTAATTTAGTGTGTACAGCTGTAGGCACTTGCTGTTAAGCCTTTCTGGTACTTGTGGATTTAAAATCTAATTCAGGCAGAGATTTAGCTCCTGTTAAACATCAAAGCCAGCAAATATGCTTACATCGTAGCTAGCACTGCTTCTACTAGCTAGAAAATGCACAGATAAGTGAACATAGAGAAAGCTCGATTTCTTTGCATTGGATCATTGGCTGTTAAGAAGGGCCTGCTTTATTGGGCAAGTTTTTGCATTTGAGGTTTATGCTCTGTGGCCTCCTCAGAAAGTAACCTGAATGGCAAAAGACCTCAGTTAGTGAGTGGTGCTCTCTGCAGCCATCAGCATTCTTCTCCTGTAACCTCACAAAAATCACCTTGTTTTGGTCCTTGTTAAGAAATACATACATACTTCTAATAATTTTTTTGCATTCATCACATCTTTAGTAAGAAAGCCAGAACCAGATCTCTATTAAAGATAAAAGAAAAGGATTCAAGCAAAAGAAGCAATAATATAATGTTAGATTCCCTTAAACAGCTGGTTTATAAACGGACTTGAAGTGATAAAGGAATTTTGTATGTGAGGTAGTTATTGTCCTCTTGGTTTTAGGTACTAATAAATTGCTACGCTCAAAAGCAGCTATCACACACAGAAATTGTTATCTGTGTGCAATTTGGAGAGTGTGAAATTAGGCCCAGTCCCGAAAATAATTTTGAACATTTTAAAATGTATGCCTATAAGCAGGCTCACAAAACCAAATGAAAACATAAGATGAAGGATGCTCAGATATTTTGCAAGATTGGGGTCTCATAGATGGAGGGGTTTTAGTTATTGTTTATTTTTTCCATCTTCAGAACAGTTAACATAAGCATTTCTAGTCAGATTAAATGTCTCTGACACATAAATAAAAATGCTGAAAATATGATTCAATATGTTCGACAGTTTCCTATATTTTTCCAGAATTTGTTCTTCAAATTAGTTAGGCAAATAACTTCAGGCAAATCTCATACCATTTTATGTTTTAACTATCACCTTTAGACAATTATTTAGAATGGTCGTCTGTGCCTGTATACCCTTTGTCAGACACTTCTGTTTCCTCACAGTATTTATTTTCTCTTGAATTGTCAGGAGTTTGATGCTGGGGAATTCTTAACTGTTATTTTACTCATTATTCTACATTACAGATACTGATTCAATTTTCCTTGTTCTTTCTTTTTGAGTACATCATTCTTTTCCCTTGGAAAGAGTATTCTCTTTATGTTTCTGGCATAGATCTTGTTTCCTTTCATGTGAAAACCAAAGCTAAAATAAAGAATTCGTTTCTATAGTCTATTCTATCGTTTCTGTATCTTTTTGCCTTAAAGACACACTGTTCTCTTGCTCAATCTAAAAACAGTGATTTTCTTATTGTTGCTTTTGCTTATGCCATTCATTATATTCCCTAATTTCTGTTCTACTTTCCCACTTTCTTCGGTTTTCATCATACGTTGATTTTGCAGTGTGTGTTCTTGTTCATACTCCCAAAAATTATTTCCACTCTGACTGTAGCTGTACCCAAAGAGCTGGTTTTCGATAATATCTTGCTGAATGGTTTTCATTTTCTTACACCGCCTTTCCCATAGTTAACCTTAAAAGTTCTTCTCACTTTCGGAGTTTGTTTCTGTGAATTAACTGCTTTTACTCATCCTCCTTGTTCCTAAATTAATTTTGATAGCAAACTACCTTGCGCCATAGCTTCCACTCGATTGGTAGATACAGAATTAGCTGTGATGCTTATAATTAAGGTTTCCAAACATTTTTTATTGTAAGACAAAGGTTTCTGTGTCTCTCAGAGACTGGGCTGAAATTTTCTGCTGCTCTTGGAGGCTGGGCCAAAGTTTTCTTTCTGGAACTCCAAGCTTTATTAAATTACAGTAAAAAGACATTGTATTTGCAAAATCAAGAATAAGGAAGTGATAAGGCACCAGAATCAATATAGCTTGGACAATAATCTGATACTTTTATGTATCTACTCTTTAATAAAATCTTTAAGCGTAGGCTGCGTGTTGTTTTCCCTAAGGAGAACTCCCTGACTTACTTCTGAAGATGGACTGTACTTGAGGAATTAATCCATTTTGTGCAGAGAATGAAGCTGTTGGCTGCAAAAGAACTGGTGATATGAAATGACTGATATGCAGGAGGAAAAGAAATGAGTTTACGAAATAATTATGGGAATAGGTGTAATGGACAGAGAGAAACAGAAATTGCAAAACCAGAAAGGCATGGAACTATCACTCTGAAATTAGAAGACAATGAAAGGTGTGTGCAAGAAAAAGGTAGAAAAAAGTTACAAGAGGATGGACCTGGACAAATAATTCAAAAATAAGGGGGATAAAACACAGGAGGAGACTGTTAATGTCAGCCACTTGGAGCCACCAATGTCTAAACCATCCCACTTGAAGCTGAGGAACTGAATGAATTAGTCATGGGCTGTAAGAAAATGACATCTCACAGTTCTGACTCTGGTAACAAGAATACCACAGATATTACATTGGCACGAAGTGTTGTACTGAAAATATTACAAAGGATTTACACAACATAAAAAATAGCAGGGGGTTGAAAAAAATCCAAACAATGAAATGTATAATGCTGTTGCTGATATACAATTCCATCTGCTACCATTGATAGATAATATAGGATGAAAATACTCCATCTTCTTAGCCTGAATGCTTCTTTCTGTTATTTAGAAATAAATTAATCCTGGCATTCTAGAAGTACATTTGTATCACAGCTGCTGAATTTCAGAATACCTGCAATCCAGCATCTTTGAAATGCTGAAGTAAATAGTTTAGTGAAACCAACAACCAGGTTGTGGGACATTACAGAAACTCATGTAAATACAGCTGATATAAAGCAATACACGGTGACATCAGTATTTAAGCAAAGAAGTAGCGTACAACATATGAGCAAAAGCAGGATGTAAATAAGATGATAATTCTGTGGCATCACTGTACTAAGAACATTTATTTTACCATTTTGAAATGATCTTAAAGGGAATGCTTAGCTTATAATATCCTGCAATGTGTTCTTAAATATTATGAAAAGAAGTTTGTATTTACAGCTATGCTACACAGAAATGCTTCAACTGCACACTACAGCAAGTGCATGTAGTAGAGTAGCTCTGGAGCAGCAGAAGCAACATTATCAAATACCACTGAGCACACTCCAGTGATTAGGTATCACCTGAGGCAACAGATGCCAAAGAAATGTCACCAGAAACAATTGTTTATTTCAAACTTACAAATCGGTGCAGGTCAATGGGCCTTACTAAGAACTGCTGAATCTGCTGACCTACCAGTGCTTTGCTACTTTCTTATTACTCAGTGATAAAGTAAATAAATTAGCAGTATCCATCCGTTTTTTAAGTTTCAAGTTGCTTAGAATAATGAGAATCCTTTCATCATTAGCCCTCAAAAAAAAATGTGCAAATAATGCAGAACTTCTTTTAAATTTAATGTCTTGATAAGCTAAATTGTTAAATGCTAGATGCTATGGAATTACACTTGGTGTTCTTTAGAATGAATGCTAATTAACATGTAAATTAGCAATTTAACCCTCTTTAAATTAGAAAAAATCCCATGGGACACCTAATTTCATAGTTGTTAATGATGGTCCAATCACTGTAAGATATTTCATTATATAAGGAATTACAAAAGTATATTATCAGATTTTCCTATTTAAGACATAGTAGTAACCCAAATGTCAGTTTAAGGAAGCGTTCTTCATCAATGCCTGTGTTATTGTCCTTTCCATTGTTCTCAGAGGGTATAGATTTTAATTATCAAAGTTTTACAACTGATTTTTCCAGCAGGAGGAATAGTTGATGCAGTGCTATGGATAGGCAAGAAATCTGAAGGATTAGATTTGTAAAAAAAATATGAGGCAAACCACAGACAAATACAAAATTCTGCCCCAATATATCAGTTTAGGGTTTAGTTTGGTACAATAATTCCCCACCAAGAATATGAAGAAACATATTCCTATTTAGTTATATTTAGATAAACAGTGTGATAAATCTGGTTGAAACTCAGCATCTCTGGTTCAAATAATTTTCTATTATTTCACATTTTGCTTCCCTTTCAAATATAGATAATGAAAACAAATTAATTAAAACATTCTGTTATGATTGATTTAGCATGGCAATTACAATGTAAATTCAAAAAATTTTAAAGAAAAAAGTCTTTCTGAAACATTCCATTCAAATAAAAAGTGATTTTGAGCAGCTGTGCTTCTTTTTAATGCTGTGTAAACGGGAAGGATTAAAATCAACATATTCCTCTTTGGTACTCAGTTCTCAAATGATAATATATGCTGTAGATAGGATATTAGTTAAGAAAATATGGGATACCTAAATATTTATGTTTAAATTTTTATTCCTATTTTCAGTTAGCCTTTAGCGCAGTAAGACTGGAGTTGTACATGTATTGTTTAATCAACAAGATAAAGTATACCAGGCATTGCTGTTTTCTTTTGAAATGTGTGTATTCAGATTTCTTTTCCACTTTTTAAAAGCAGTGATAAGGACAGAAGAAGAAGGCTATACAGTATGTTTTCTACCTACTTCTGTATAAAATGTTACTAGTCATATAAAAATGTCTTTTCACCATGAACTAATAAGAACTGGACAAAACTGAACACAGATGTACATTATATTTCTCATGCTAGCTCCAAATGACTAGAAAATATTAGATAATGTTGCTTATAGGCCACATATTTCGGACTTCTATTTTTATCTTTCTTGTTAAATCAGTAGATCTGGAATAAGCGGTGTCATCTCAAGGGTCAGGCTCTACAAATCTTGTTTCAAATAATAGAGTGACAGGGACAAAGCACTGCCAGACGCTATGATTGTCTTTGATTACTATCTGTTCACAAGTACTTTAATTCCTGTATGTAGAATGACTTCTAGAATAAGGTGCTATTCAGCCAGATTGAGAAAGGTGTTTGGTTACAGTACATCTGTACATATCTTACCTAGAGCAGTTCTGTGCCATACACAGCGTTTTTTGAAACACTGGGCAATTAGCTTTGCTAGCAAAATGTTGTGCCCTCAAATGTTCACGGAAAAATTATACTTCTGTTGTCTTCTGCATAACTTTTGAGTAGTGCCCTCTTGCTTATATCTTTCCATCCTGTGGAAAAGTAATAGTTCTTTTAGTCCCGCCGGCATCCACAAAGTATATCTGGCTCTATGAACATCTGTCTGGAATCTGCATCTATTACAGTTCTGTTCCCTTTTTATGGTTTGCACTTTCCATGCAGTAATTAATGTGAAAAAAATGTAGCCAAGTAATTCATTCCTTTGGAGCTTTAAAGTCATGCTAATCAACTATTTGAGGGAATGTACAGTGTGCCTTATATGTCTTTAAGGGGCATTTGTAGCAGAAGTAAATATTTAAAAGCAAAACAGAAACTTACCTGTGCCTCACCAGGACAGCAATAAAAATGGTGAGATTAGTAATTTATTATCCTTACTTATTTAAAAGCATTAATTAGCATCTGTTAACATGTCTGTATAGGAAAAATAAAGGAGGTAACCCAGACTAATTACCATTTCACAGCTTTTGGAATTTCATAATCATTAGGCTCCACTAGGAGCCGTTAAGGAGATGAGGGCCCTTTAAGCACCTTCTCAGATTAAATTGTAAGGGAATATCTAGAGAGAGGTAGATGACATTCATGTGAACACTAAACAAATACATTGTCACAGGTGATGGGACAGTAAAACCCAAATATTTCCTGTACCAAAAAAAAAAAAAAAATGTCAACTAAACACCATTATACTGGGAAATGATATTTTAGAGTAGAATGATTTGTTAGGAATGTGAGAAGATGAAACCCATTTTTCATTTGAAAAGTTTACCTCGCTTATTTTCAGTCAGTTCGTAAGGTTTAATATATTTTGCTTCAACAGTGTTAGTTTAGAAAAATAATTTTAAGAAATCATTATAATGTATTTAAAATACTTTTAAAGTATTAACTGAAACATATGCAGACATTATATTTACTATTCTTCAGATAAAGAAATTATGGGAATTACAACTTTGAGGAGTTATGCTTCATTGTTATTTAGATGCATTGACATCAAGTCACTTGGAAGCCCTTGAAATTTTCATTGTTTTAATAAGTTTTCAAAAATTTACTCCTCCCAGTAAGACTAAAAAGTAAAAAAATCACAGAGGTCAAAATTTCCTGCAAACCAGAAATTCTGGTTCTTTAAACAAGTGCTGTAAGGATAGAGGAATTGATGGAACCCCCCAGAAGCCCTGCAGGACACTATGCTTGTAGTTAGCATTTCTCTGCTTGTCTTCAGCCCTTAGCGTGATGATAGATTCTTAGCACTGCTTCCCTCAAAACAGACAGTTAAATACTGATGTTTAAAAGTGCAAATGCAGTCACATTTCATTGCTCTGTATTTACGTTTTCCATTTAGAATCTCTGGGATTCAGCAAGGCACTAAATCATATCCAGAAAAGCAGTATAACCTATTTCTTGTATTATGAAGCTGCCTTGGATTTTTTTTTAAATAAGGATCTGTGACTATCAAATCATAATTAGCTGAGAAATTATTGGGTAAAGTAATATCATGTTTAGGGGTATAAAAATAGAATTTAATTAAATCATATAGTTACCAATATTTGTATACAAAAATATTGCCTAAAAAGTGCAATGTAATTTTTAACTTTTAAAAGGAACCCAGAATATTCAGATTAACCTCATCTTGTTCTTTACCTCAAAGTAAAGTTCAGTCTTCTCAGCAGCTCCTAATGACCATCTTTTATGAGTTCTACATTACTTTTGTGTTGTTTGATTCAGGGTTGCACAAAACGTTCAGTTCATTGACACAATGATTCTCAATAACCTCTGTCAGATTCTGATTTCCTTCCCATTTTGCTACTTAACACAGCACAATGTCCCTTTTCTTGGTTAAAAAAAAATAAGAAAATTGAAAATAATCATAAATTGGACCAGTATACATGCAAAGCATCAAGTCATAGCCTAATAAATATGAACAGAGAGTATGAGAAAAGTGTACAATAATTGTCATAGAAATTTTCTGTTATTTCTAGGAGGAGAATACAATTTTTTATATAATTGCTTATTTATTTTTTTTCACAAGTAATTTCTATTTTCTTTCTAATAAGTAAGTTAATAATACTTGGAAAAATAATGGAATTTTTTTTTCAGAAATTAAAATTATAACATATGATTGAGTTGTTCTACTTCTCCTTGTCTCCAGAATAAATTAAAGTATTGTTTAACTCACCTAGTCCAAAGAATATAAAGTCACTATCACCGTACTGTTTCTCTGTTGGTGCATATTTTAAGAGAGGATTGTTGTTTCATCTGAGTATATGAATTCACAATATTTCCTTTTTTGAGAGGAAATTATTAAAATTCACAGGTATAGAAAATTATGGATTACTAGAATAAGAAACCACATATAAATAAAAGATCAACTTCAAATTTTACAGGAATAATAGTTTCCTGGGAGGGAGCTGTAAATGTGCTTAAAAGGTTGTTTGTGTCAAGTGACAAGCAGAGCATTTGAGAAGTGACAACGTATTTCAGAAGCAGTGAACCACAGATCACCTTTATAATGTTAAAATTTCAGTGTCTACATGAAAAATTGGAGGTAAATTTATATCATCCTTTGATATGAGTGAATATGAAGAGACATAATCTGGAGCACGGGTAAGAGGGAGAAGTGGACATTACCTCCTATAGCCCGACAACATACAAGGAGATAAGTAGTTTGGGATTGTTGTTATAAATGTACATCGAGCTCATTACCACCCTCTTTCCAGGGAGCAGTTTCTAGAACAGTATTAAATTAATTTGAAATTATGGAATCACAATTGAAAGGTGTCCAGTTGCAGCTCAGTGATACGTTACGCACCAGCGGGCTGAACTGCATATCTTGACGATGAGCTTGCTTTTAACTCCTTCTCTTAGTAAAAGCCTCAGGTGCTGCATTTTGCAACAACAGTATGTTCAGGGGGACCGAATACAAATAAGAAATTGCAAATAAGTAATATTTTAAGCACGTGGCAATAAAAAGGGTGCTAGATAGGCCAAAATACGTTTGCCTTTATAAACAGGAAAATTAGGACATCATTCACCCTGCACAATCTTTTTCCATGACACACTGAATTTGCTTAGGAAGCACCTTATTGCTTTTCTTATTTCAGAGGGAAATGTTGCTGAACTGGGAAGAGAGAGGAATAAGTCAAGCAGAGAGAAGAAAGGACACAGAAGACAAAGAAGGCAACATATAATAACATAATAATGTGAGGCAAATTCAGAAACAAATAAAATTCAAAAAATCATCAAAATTACCATTTTTTAATCAGTACAATTTACTGAGCTTGGTTCTCTGAAGACTGTCTGAGATAATCAAAGACTAAAACAGGCTATTGCAGGAGTGAATTACTCTGGAAAAAAAAATGGGACATCTGTTCATCTCCTGTAAATAGACCACGAACTGGAACATAAACTGCTTCTCCAATCTCATGTATGAAGAAATTAAAATTAAGAGATTATCCATGTGAATTTGCTGTGTCTGTGGGCCTCTCTTTTGTCAAGAATAGCACAAAAATACTCCATGTGATTGTATTAGTCAAAGCAAATAAAATATTTGCATATATTTGTATAAATAATGAATGATAACATACACTTCTTTAAATAAGTTTAGTAAAGGTGAATGAGCTTGCCAAATAGACGAGGAAGAGTAATTCAAATGGAAAGATGTTAGAGAGACCTAGGAAATTTTAGAGTACTTGGCAGATGGTTTCAGAACCAAATCACACACCTGAAAAAGACTAAGTAGGTTATAAACAGCTAATCTCATTTAAAATGAAAGTCAGTTCCCCATTACTTAAATTTATAACAAAGAAGAGAAAGGAAAAAAATGGTTGGGAAAGATCATAAAACAGAAGTGAAAAAAATGGAAAAAAAGTAATGTAGGAAGTGCCACTCCACCAATTGCTAAGAAGGATAATGGATAATAAATAACATATTCTAGAGCTAAATATTTTTGTATCGGCCGGTTCAGGTCACCAGTATTTGAGTACTAAGAAAGAGATAGTCATATGCTATCCTAATTATTAATGTTGATTTGTAATAAGCCGTAAAGCACTAGAGGAAGATGCATCAAGTTAGAAGCAAGAAAATGGCATGTTAGGATTTAGAAAGAATAAACAAGAAAATCTGTCATCCTGACATTGTTGTCAGGGAAAATACTAGCATGAACAATACGGGACTCCATAAAGTATTAAAGAATTATAATGTAATTAATTTAATTTTATCTGCTTTATGTGAAATAGATCTTGTCAAAGTAACTTGAAGTTCGCAATTTATTTGTTAAAACATAGTAAATCAGGATGTCCTTTGTCCTGTGTTATTGAAAAGTTGTGATCAGGTGATTGCAAAACTCTTTTGTGGCCTTTTTTTATTGATAAAACATCAAGGAAATGTCATTTATTAAACCTCCTTCACTTTGAGCTGGCATTTCGTTATAATATTGCTGCTAGACTCCTAGTTACCTTCAACTTTCCTACTCCAGGAGAGACCAGTCTACTTTAAGCAAATGCAACAGAAAGAATATTTTGGCTTTAACTGAATAACAAAAAAAAAAAAAAAAACACCAAAAAAAAAAACCCTAAAATTCTTTTATGTGTAGCTATTATGGCCTATTAAATATGCAATGTTTTACTTCCTTGGGTTATTTGATGAGTTTTCTGTTTATAGATGCTTTCAATATCCTTCATGCCCATATTATTTTCCATTATGTGCCCTGACCGTACCTTTTCATCTAAAGTGCAGTGAGTGGTACCTGTAAAAAACATTATATTTATCTCAAGGTCATATTAAAATGACTGGCTTTTGTGATTAACTTATTCCCTAGTACAGCACTTTAAAGTTACTCTGTAGTGGTCTGCTGATTCAACTTTCCTTTAAGTTAAACATGTGGATGTAGCACAATAATTCATAATAGTTTTATCCTTTATGAATTATTGCGGTTACATCAGCACTACCATAGTTAACAAGGATTGGGTGCTTATACAGGTAAATAAAATTCAGGCTTAATTCAGATGTCTGACGTCTTTCCTCTTGTGTCAATGGGCTTACAACAAGTTAGATGTGGTAGTTAAACATATATCTGTGAATGCTGATTGAGTCTCCTCCCTGCTCTTTACAGAAGTCATTCCATCTCTCTTTGCCTTAATTTCGTTATTTATAAAATGGTATAATGGTAAAGACACCTGTTTCATAAGAAGCCTGACATCTGTCTACTGAAAGTAGTACGTAAAATCTAAGTGCAGTTATTTCTACTGTAATTTTTTTACTCTGAAAAACCTGTGACCACATTGAAGAAAGTTTTAGGCCAGGCTTTGAAGTCACCTGTTGAAGTATTGGATAATTCAAGCTCTTGGTCTTTTCTTTAAAATGTAGGTGAGTTTGTATTCTACCTGGTACAGTTAGAACAAAGAAAATTGCAGTGATAAGGCAGGCTTCAAAAAGATGTGGAAAAGGCTTAAATATTTTTTAAATCAGATTACAAGAAGTATTGAAAGTTTTGAAAGGAGCTGGTCTTACACAGGGTCTGTAATACCAATTTCTTCTCTTTAAGCTGCTTAAAAAAGAAGGAAAAGGAAATTAAATACATGAGATTTTGTGTTTTCTCTGGCTAACAGATCTCCACAGTCGGATGAGAGAGGTGATGTATGACATGCAATGAAAATGCAGTCCCCGCCCCAAATTTATTATCATTTAAATGTGTTTCTTTGACTAGGAAAATTACTCTGCATTCCAAAGTGGCACCAAATATGTCTAATCAAATTATACAGTGTGCAGCCTGTTGAAGCATATGACAATAAATTTGTTGGAAGTGATATAAACATGGGTAGTCAAGTGGAGCATATACTAGATCCACAAGTAGCCCAGGCCTTCAGATGAGTGAGCTGCTGCCACAAAGTGTCTGTTCTGTCCTCTCCCCTATGGAAATGTTCCCATGAAACCCACCTGTGTGAACTTTACTTGGAGTATTCCTATGAGCAGTACAAACAAATGTACTTTCATCCAGCAATGGATGAAATCAGTTTAATTAGTGGGAGTATTTGCAGATCTGGCTGAACAGTAAGAAGCTCTCACTGAAAAGACACAGGAAAGCACTAGTAGGTCTTGATGCGTTCTGGCATGAAGTCCCATTGCACTAGATCAGACCATCTCTCTATACAGATTTAACAGGAGTTTCTATGAAGACATGCAACAAGCCCTTCAAACAGCCATCTGTCATTTGTCCTTCTCTGGATCTGTCACCAACATCTCATTCACTGATAGACAGATTCTCTAGGGCTTGTCTGAGGACTGGCTTTTGCCCCCTCCCACTTCCATCTAATTTCATAACCCTGTCATAACAGGATATTTTCTTTCTGTCTTCCTATTTTCTCCCAGTAACAATATTGAATCTGTTAAAGTTGACGTATTAGAAGCTACTCAAAAAATTATTACTGTCATACATTTCAAACTGATCTGTAGTTATTTATGGGTAAAACAAATGAAAATTTATCAGCTAGTTTTTGAACTTCATTTTTCATGATGAATTCCTGTATGCAATAGCCATTCCAATTTATTTTTAAGATTTTTGTTTACTGCAGTAAAAGCAAGTTCCTTCCTTGCCGTTTCCTCCCTTTCACTTAGAGATTTAGTACCGTAAGCTTCAGGCATGAAGTCTAGTTATGTTCTTCAGTAATAATCCTTCTCATTTGATGGTTTGCTGTGTGACTTCATTTTACTAATAATGTGATTGGTTCTAATGTTAGGATTATGGGCAAAAGAATAAATACTGAAATTTATGTCCATTTTTTTTCCTCATTTAACCCTTTTACGGTGAATTTATTTAGAGCTTAATTAAGAAGCTTTTCCACAAAGTGGAAATAAATCTTTAAATCCAATTAGACACTCACTCACATTAGTTTATGGACTTTGGTTCAGAGAAAGCTGTCTACATATGACAGGAAACATACACCTGATGTTCAGAAAGAAAGGAGAGGTACTTGCTATATTTTTATCTGGGGCTGCAATGCATTACAAAATTATGGCCGTTTAGGGGAGGGGAGCATTGTGAATGATATTCTGAAAAAAAGGCAGGAATGTAAGTGAAAAAATTGTTTAACTTATTATTACAGTTTAGCCCCGGCCTAGCATGATCAGCAGTTAAACGTGAGCAGTTGTGAACCAAGTCCCCTGCCTCCCAGGGAAAGAGGAAAAGGAAATGAGAGAAAGAGGCTTGTGGATTGGACACTAAAACCAGAACAGCTTTAAAGAGGCAATAATAATAATAAAAAAAATACTGTTAGTAAGAAAATAATAGAATGGATGCAAATATACAAAATTGCCCCCGTCCTCCCCTTCCCAGATGACTACGTCACCACAGGTGACCACCAGGACTTCGTGGCAAGAGGGAGCTGAATTCAGGAGTTGGATTCAGGAACACACATATCTGGGATCAGGAACAAAAAGGCTGATGATGGCTGTATTGGATGCCAGTCATCAAAGAAGAGACTTTCACCCTAGTGATCCCTCAGTTTTATGTAAAGTATGACGTATATGGAATGGAATACTCTTTTGGTGAATTTGGGGTCACCTGTCCTGTCTGCTCGTCCCTGCAGGTGCGACCCTTTTTTGTCCTTTTGACATACAGCATTCCAGCAGCTCGAGGGGCTCTCGGTTTCTCCAGGAATAAGCATAAGGGATGGCCTTCTTGTGTACCAGTGTCCCATGTTATCACTTCTAGATAAAAACTCTGCCTGAAAAACATGCAGTTAACTTTCAGAAAATGCTGAGATAAGGCTTAGGTGAAAAGTTAGAAAACTAATTCTACTTTAGCTCAAACAAGACCACTCATACTAACGTGTCATTTTCTAACAATGCATGGAATTTTTTTTACAAAGCTGCCTTCTGTTTACATCAATGCAGTTATTCTACTGTGAATAAAGACACAATTTACTTCTCGGTATATTTGCAGTAACAGTTATTTACCCCAGCATTTGAAGGAGTGATACTGAGAACCCCAGGCAGATCTATATAATGGGACAAACGCGGCCCCTCATTTGCTTGAAACCGAATGCTCGAAAGAAGCAGTAACGCTCTCCCCTAGTTCTGTGTTTCCCCAGTCCTCAAGTTGAGAGAGTGAATGACGGAGCAATACAGAGAAAATGGTCCCTGAAGCTAGAGACCCTCTGGAGAATGTGTAGTGGCAAAACTGACAGGGAAATACAGATATGAAAAAATTCTGTGGACTCTTATCAATGGCTTATAAAAAAAGACCCCAAATATCTTCCTCAATTTTCTTTCTATTACATATGCCAAAAGTACAGCGATAGAAAGAACTCTGTATGCAACCTGTAGACATGAATACTATCTGTAGCAATGAAAATGTACTGATAGTACCAATTTTCTCTATCAAAAGTCTACATCTGAAATAGCCAGCCTTACTACTCTCTTTACGCAATGAAAACAAGGAGGTATTGTTATATCTCACTTTATCCCACTTGATTTAGGCAGCTGCTTTATGAAAGGGTGATTAGATCCCTAAAAGTGCTTATTACTTTCCAGTGGCTGTACAGGTGCACAGGTAGTGTTTTCCTCTGTCATTTGTACTACAGGGAATGATGAGGAAAGGAGTAGGAAGAGCCA
This sequence comes from Cuculus canorus, assembly GCF_017976375.1. Lineage (NCBI taxonomy): Eukaryota > Metazoa > Chordata > Aves > Cuculiformes > Cuculidae > Cuculus > Cuculus canorus. Next base: position 137,356,832 of record NC_071402.1, on the reverse strand, counting down.
GCAAATAAATACCTGGCTCCGAACCTGTTGTGAGGAACAAAACTTTGTGTTGTTTGACCATAGATTGGACTCCACATCACCAGGCTTGCTCTCTAAGGATGGGGTACACTTGTCCCCAAGGGGGGACCTGCACAGGAAGAAGTAGAAATTACATTTATAGCTCTGGAAAGTAAGTAACCTTGATACTGCAAGTGCAGCCAGTGATGAGTATGCTACAGGTGCTCACAGGTCACTGAAAATCAAGTACTAGCTACAAAAAAAGTGACAATTCAATTTTAAAAAAAACCACAACAACAACCCAACATTAAGAATAGACAGAAATTGATAAAGTACAGGTATTTATGCACTGATATTTTATATCTAGCAAGAGTAGGTATTGAAGATGCAACTCAATTCACTCATTTGGAACTCCTGGTGATTCATACCAAAGTTCAGGAGGAAAAGAACAGATTCAGCAGTTTTTTTGTAGGTCTTAGAGGAACTGATGACTCAGACCTGCTTATATAAATAAATCTTTCCTTAACAGTGATTATGGTTTTGTATTTTTTTAATACTCTGTGTGGGCTTTTATAAAAAAGGGATGGGTTAATTTTAGATGTGGCAGTGTCCACACGGACGTGTGCATGAAAACCAGAGGAAGAATAGAACACGAGTCTAAAAATGAAATATAATTTGTAGCAGGTGAAGGATGGAACACAAGATTGCTATTAAATAAATCATAATTTATTACACGTGCCTCTATTTGGATGCCCAGTTAAGTACCTAATTACGTGAAAAATGCAATTGCTGTGTAAAGTGATGCTGATTTTCAAGCACACCTGCTGAGCTTAGGGTTGTCATTCAGGTACCTGCTCAGTTGCATGCTATTGTGTACCACCTGCAGATAATATTTGTGTGTCTGCCAGGAGGCTGGCACGGGTTATTAGTGAGGAAAACCATGGCTTTGCAGGTTCAGCAGGCAGTCCCATGGTCTATCCAACACAGCTGACAAATTTCATTATGATTTCAAACTGGCGCTCTGGCAGTGTAGCTTTTTAGTTTTGATGATGGGATATGCAGGGAGAGCCCTTTATCTGCTTAGACTGTAGATGCTTTTGTCATCTGGGATTTCATCTGCAGTTTATGAGTCCTCTGCTATACTTATCTATTTTCTTTTTATTCTTTTCTCTACTTCCTTGACTCATGCCATATGCCATTAGAGAGCAAAAAAATACTGCTAGAACTTCTATTCTTAGTGTTGGTCCATTTGCTTTGTTTATCATCCTAACTGTCAAAGAACTGAAATGGCATTGCTTTCCAGTGCCTGCGCTCCATAGTACCAGCTTTCACATTGTTCTTTATTTCCTTGACAGATAGAAACTGTCTCTGGTTTTCCTCATGAACGCCTTATGTGTGATACTGAATAGCTCACGGTGACAGCTAAAACGTAGAAAGCAGTACTAAAGGACATTTCTCAAATGTGTCTCTTTGCCCTTTCTTCACATTGAAGATGTTAATAAGACTCAAGACTACCAATGTCTTTCTTTGAAGGATAGGATCTTTACTGCTTAAAAATCTTTACACTCTTGTAAATATGACTTAACTGACAGAAAGTGTGGATTCATTCTTGGAAGATTCTCTGATTTCTTTTACAGCTTTGCCTTTAACATTATTTAAACAGCTTCTTCCTTCGACCATAAGTAACGTAGTCCTACATATTCATTACATTTCACTGTAAATTAACAGGAATGAGGTTGGGGGAATGGCAAGACTGTTATTGACTGTCCTGGCAAGAAGCAAGTGAACAGTGAGCACAGGCATGTAAGGGGACAGGAAAAAGCTAAAAATGTGGTGGATCCACCAGTTCTTTCCAAGGAATTGAAACATAAGAGCTTTAAAGAGGACTTTGCAGCTCTCCTGTTTCAGAGCCTACTGCAGTGAAGTACTAGATGTTGGAGCTGACAGAAACTTTCTGGAGAAGCACACAGATTTGACAGATAGTAAATATTTCCAATGAATACAGTTAAACTTTGAACAGACACCAGGCAGCAGGTTGGTTCTTGCCAGCTGGTGATGCACCAGTTCCCTGAGCAACTGCTTTTCTGGCCTCATCCAAGGGAGTTTGCCTGTGCAGAGACATCAGGATGGTCGAGAGCCAGCTCTGAAGCTCCCTGAGCAGCTGACTGATGGGTAGCTTATCTCTTCCTACCTCCAGATTAGTGCTCCAAGGCATTTGTCTTGGGATTCAGAAAACTGAGAGCAAACAAGAAACTTGTGCTCTTACTCTCCCAGCATTTATTTTTTCCCTCATGGATGTTATCTGGCTTTTAAAAAAATCCTGTATTTGAAGGACAACTGATGTGACAGTGGTGGGAAATACTCACTACAGGTTTCCAGCACTCTTCACAGAACATAGTCGTGGACCCTACATGGCTTGTTTCCACTAAGGGTTCTTCCATGGCTCTGTGGTGTATTATGTCATTGTCACTAACTGGATGACTTCATTTTCACTGGAGAGAAAAAAGAAGCTGACATCTTTTTAGATAATATAAAGCAACCACACACTGCTTTTTTACGGCAGGAAAGATGGTGAAGGGTGGAAGGCATTTCTGCCACAGAGCATGGAAATGTGGACCTGAACCAGGAAGTTGTAAGGTTGGACACGACCTGCTGAGTGCTAGAGAGCACAGTGAACTCAAAACCAAGATAGCATCACTTTTTGTTTTTGCAGAGGATGTTTCTGACACTTTTTGGTTTGTGTTTTCTTCTCCTTAGGTTTTCCTTATACTATCAGCAGTGCAAAACCAGATGATAAACATGTAATAAAGGCAAGGAATTTTGCACTCTCCAGCAGGATTTACCTGATTTATAGATGTTTAAGGAGATAAAAAAATTGTGAAAATGAACATAAAAGAGTTTCCTGAACAAATATTTCAGGCAGTAGTTCTGTCCTTTTAAAAACAAACGCAGTCTTGAAAGCTGTAAAACCAACACAAAAACACACATACATCTGCGCATACATGTATAAGTATAGAGATCTATAAAATGTATTACACATGAGCTTATTTATATTTCAGTATACCCCTACAGATTAAATTCCAACTGACTGAATTAAATAGGAGAATTTTGATTACATTAAAAGGAGTCCAGTTTTGTGTATGTATTTGTACAGGAGAGAAGATTTGTATATTCATAAGAAATTAAAAAAATGTCTTTTGTATGTGGATATATATTAGTTAAATAGTGATGGCACAATCACATTGCTGGCAGAAATAACAATTTCAATCACTTCTTAGGATGACAGTATTTTAAGTATATTTTTACTCTCAATTTAGATACTAACTTCAGCAAAAGGAAATAAATTGAGCATGAGGATATGCATCTGCTATGTATGTATTTAATGCCTTCTCTTTTTGTTCTTTTCACGCAGAGATTGAAAGATTTAAAACAAAGGGAATTTGCTCGAAATGTGGCTTCAAAGTCATGGAAAGATGAGAAGAAACAGGAAAAAGCACTCAAGCGTCTACACCAGCTTGCGGAGTTACGGAAGCAGTCAGAATGGCAAGTATTTAAAATTTATATTACATTTTAATGCCCTTTTTCCTCAGCCCCAGAAGAAATCTCCATATTTTTACTCCTACACTCTGTAATGTATAGAGATTTTGTATACAGTACCCTGCTTTCTGCTCTCCTCAACTCCAAATGTTCCTGTTCTGCAAACCATAAAATTGAAAGCCTCTGAATTAATTACTTTCTATTTGAAGATTTGTGTTTTTCTCTCCTGTGGCTAGTTAATCTCATCTCTTCTGAAATAAGTGGTTTGAAGATGATTTTATACTATCACCTTTTTGCCTTATTGAAGCTGACCAGAAAAGATCAGTATAACTGTTTAATCATTTGATAATAAATGAACAGGGGAGGAAAAACAACTTTTGGAGCATCTGTAGTTAGTCTGTGAATCATTTTCACTAATTTTAGTATACTGAGATTATTCTCACAGTTTCTCTGTACCGTAAGGGAAGTATCATTAGGTGAATGAAAACCAAGTAATTAACTGAGTTAAGTTTGCTCAATACTGTTAGCTCTATTGATGACTACCAAGATATAGTACAAAGTTTGCACTAATAAACATTTACATAGGAGAAATCTGTTTTGTTTAATGACAGTGAATGATTCAGTAGAACAGATTGCCACCAGACCAATATTTTATGTTAATCTATGACCATAAGGAGTTAAGTAGATAATTAAACTGGCATCTTTTTAAATTCATATCAAGCCTAGTGTACCCTGGAAATAATAACATTCAGAGTTTATTATACACTCATTTTGGCCTATGTAATTGCTTTTCAGTAATCTCCTGAAATGTAACAGTTTAGTGCTAATTTATCACTTTTATGGTTACAACTCCATTTTCGTACAAATCTACTGAAAGAAATGTAACTGCCTGTCGGAAGATGCCTTTGTGCCCATGCACTTGAAGACGTAGTCTCAGACAGACCAATAAGGTTGCTGAAAACAGGAAAGCCTGAAGAGTGAGACTGAGAAAGAAAAAGTAGGTTTGCTTTTAGAGAGAGCCAGAAGTCCATAGTCCTTTATAAGGAGCCTGGAAAGACAGTGCTTGCTATTCCTGTTTGTAATGACAAATAGGTTCAGGGGTGGCTTAGAGCTGTGATCTTGGCAAAGTAGTAGCGTTCCCAGTTACTCAGGCAAGACAGAAATTCAGTCTTTCTAAGCCAAAGTCTACACACGTGCACACATTTGTTATTGTCCTTGAGTACTGTGTCTCAGGTTCCAACAGAGTTACTTACAAGAAGCTAATACAATCTGACAACAAAATTACTGTTAATCTTGTGCTCAGAAAAAGTGAAAATGTAGCTTTATTTTGATGTTCCAAGGAGACTTTGAAAAGGATCTCTTTACATGCCTTCTCCAAGAGATAATTCCTGTTTGATGTACAACTAGAGGTGAATTTGTATCTCCTAATGCCAAATTTGTGCCAAATGCAAATACATTCTCAGAAATGCATATATATTCTCCAAGCTGACCCTGCTCCAGGGAGTCTTTATGTTGCTCTCACTGCTGAAGATCAATGCATTTTTATAGCATTTCTAAAACATGCTAGCCTATTTAGAGATAGCTATTATGCAGATCTGGCAGTCATAATTTACTGACATATAAATAGAATATTTTCTAATTTTTAATCAAAATCTTTACTGAAACTGGTTCCATATTTTTTCGTGTTAAGTGTACAGTAGTACTGCATTGACAGCAAATGTAGATAATCGATCTAATTAAATGCATGTTTAAAATATTACTGGGAATAACATTTGTATGGTGGCTATATTTGTCTGTCTCTAATGGAAAATGGCAAGGGTAATTCCAATCTCAATCAATTATCTATTGCAAGAAATCAACTATTTACCGTGTTTTTTAAGGCCTTAGAACAAGTTGATTTTTTTTTTTAAGTACAAGAAAATCAAAACACAGGTTTAACATCTGAGAAGTTTTGGCAAGACAAAACCTTTAATTAATGAAAGCACAATACAGAAAGACAAAATATGGCAAAGTCAGTCAAATGGTTTTTCATGAGAGGACTGCAGTTGCCATTAATATTGAAGGAAATCCCCCTTGTGTCCTTTACTTATATTCAGTGATTCTTTTAGCATCAGTATCTCTTTGAATATTCCATTAAGTTATTTAATGTGCAATAATATAAAGATAAAATAGAAATCTACTCTTAAAAAATCATACATACCCCTCCCTCCCAAGCAAGCAGAATCTGCCTTTTCTGTTATAGAGTTTAGTTCTGCAGATGGTCCAGGTGGAAGCATCTCATTCTGAACAAGGCACAATTTCCTTTGCCGTGGCCTCCCAGAAAACCAAGATTTACCACAGACCACGTTATTCTTGATATAAATTTAGAGTAAAGACAATATTGTTTATTCGGGATGTACATGGCCATAACTCTGAAAAATAGCATTCATGAGCTAACTTCCAATCATATTGTTTCCTCTATGTAAAGACTGTCTTGCCCAAGCTCAAGGCTAGACTGCACATTTACCCTTTAAAAACTTTAGAAACTTAGTTTTCCCTCCCAACAGTATGAGTGACAGCCTTCTTTACCAGACACACATAGTCAAATGTGAGTTATGTTTTAGCTTGGTTACTCAATACAGCTTTCTTTTTTTTTAATTACTTTACAGCATCACTGGGAATGGACCATTGCTTAAAGCCCCCAGATTAGTCGTGGAAAAGCAGCAATCACCAGATGGCATTTTCCTCTACAAGGGAAACAAGTTCCCAGCCAGTTCTCAAAGAATCGCCATGAGTGAACGACAAGGTTTCTCCAGCAGCGTACTAGAGAAACAGCAGCTTATCATAAGCAGCCATCAGTCCTCTGCTGAAAGACCCCATGTACTTGGAAATCAAGTCTCACAACTGTTTCCAGATAGCACCAATACTTCTCAAAGGGCAGGAGTGTCTTTCTCATTCTCTAAAAAAGTCCCTTTGAAACTTGAGTCCTCGGCATCAGTCTTCAGTGAGAACTCTGAAGAAGGAAATGATTGTAGTGAATCCCCCAACCCTAAACCAAAACAAGCTCCTGAGGGCTGTTGTTCTGGCACAGTTTTGGAGGAGGACGTGAAAGCAAGCTTAGATAAAGGGCCATTGATCACACAAGACCTAATGGATTTAGATAACAGTTCATCAAGTCACGTAGCTGCAAAACCACAAATTGTGAAGGAATATTATAAAATTAGTGATAGAGAATTAGAAGAAAAGGTCAGTGTTCATCCTTCATTTTCCAAAGGCAAAATAAGGCTTTCAAATTCGGATTTTTCTGGTTCAATAAGAGAAACAGAGCAAGAGAGCAAATTAAAAGAACCTGAGCAATTGTTAGAAACTTTCATTTCACCTTCACGCCAAGCTAGCGATTTTTCTACACAGCCAAACACCTACAAGCACAGCAATGCCCACTTGTCTGACCAGTTACCTGAGCGCCCACAACAGCCAGAACCTCAGATGGCATGTACAAGCAACATTAATCCCAGTCCTGGGATGGTAAAACGAGAAAGATCTTTGGAGAGTTCAAAAACCACAAGTGGTAATATGGAAACACTTCCAATGGAGACCGTGGTTAAGGAGGTTAAGCCCCAGACGTTGCCTTTCCTCCATGTAGTGAGCAAAGATGGCACCACTGCTCTGCAGTGGCCCACAGAATTACTTTTGTTTACAAAAACCGAGCCCTGTATTTCATATGGCTGTAATCCATTGTATTTTGACTTCAGACTCTCTTTAAATCACAGAGATGGTAAACAGCATGAAACAAAAAAAGCAAGCTGTAAAGAGCACTCTATAAATAAGACTGCAGATGAAAATGAAGCCTCAGGTTTAATAAAACACAAGCAAATGTCAAATGAACAAGATAATCAGTTGTTGAAACCAAAGAAGATGAAAGTTTCCCTACATCCAAGAAAGGCCAGGAAAAAAGCTGACTCAGACATAGGGAAAGAAATGAATGAAAATGGTCAAAAATACATTGCAGATTATTTGAATGAAAATATACCCAAAGTGCCTGCTTACCTTGATGTCTCAAAACAGGATTATGTGATAGAAAAAAATCTTCATACAACAACACTGAGAAGACCTTTAAAGCATCATTTTCATAACTGTGAAAGAAAAAAACATAACATTAGAAATGAAAGCATTTCCTTTTCTGCTTTTATGTCTAGGATTAAAAAGTCTAAAGCTGCAAAATGTCGTGTTATTTATTCTAAGGAAAAACGCGAAAACCGAAGTGACTGCAGATCCATTCAAGATGTGTCCAGCTGCAGCAGTGACATAAGTGACAGTGGAAAAGACTCTAGTGGAAGTTTCCTTAGCTATAAGTTCAGTTCAAGCAGCAGATATTCAGAAAATGAAGGATGTGGAAGTTATATGAGATGCTGGAGATTCCTGTCTCCTCAAAAGTCCTCCTTTGACAGACATTCCAGCTATTCTGACACTTCAGCCAGCAGTACAAGTAGCTACATGAGCTACTCGAGTCCCACATCGAACAATCACAACAGAAATCATTTGCTTTTTTGTTGTAAAAGAAAAGCCAAGACAGCTGCAAGGCACAAATGTAAACACAGAAAGCACAAGTGTATTTTCACTTCTGATAATACAGACAAGGATTCTCTTTGTCATTGTAGAAGCCACAGAACAAGAAACTGCACACAGAGGGGCACAATTAAATATCAAAGATGTTCAAGACATAAAGTTTTTCAACACAGAGACAGATCTAAACACAGCAGACATAGACATTGGCGTTTTAGTAAAGTGCATAGAATTAGAAGCTACCATAACTCCAGAAGCTGTTCCACTAGAGATTCAAGAAGCAGCGAAAGATCATCTAGTAGCAGACTATCAAGAGGCAGCAGTTCAGCATCCTTCTCAAAAGAAATTAACTGTGACAACAAAACAAAAGAGGGCACAGAAAGAGGTCCTAACACCAAACCACGAAAAGCTGAAACTGCACATTACAGTGTTCTGAATGTGAATGGTCAGTCAAAAAGCTTTGCCACCTGCCCTTCTGAAAGCCTGGCAAAAGACATATGTGGTAAAAGAAAGTCACTGACAGCCAAGTTACTTTTAGAAAGAGTGCAGTCCAAGAAAACCCAGGAAAAAATGCACAATTTAGAGAGATTTTCAAACACTTGTGGGGTTGAACTAAAGGATCACCCACAAAGTCACTTTGCTATTCAGTTTTCAGCATCAGTAGATGACAGTGCAATGTTACCTTTGCCAGAGAAACTGCTAAGCATAGGTAAAAATGACATGGGGCATAATGAAATCAATTCGTTTGAAACCAGTGTGAAGAAAAACAACTTTGAAGCCTCAGAGATAACTAGTGTTGCTCTTTCAACAGGCACTGATTATGATCATTGTCTTTTTAACGACATCATTCAAATAGGAACAGGCTATCAGAGCCCAAGCATAAAAAGGAACACAGCAATAAAGGAACAATCCAATCTCTTCATTAGTGAAGTGCAACCCTTTATACAAAGCTGTGACTCGGTACCAAATGATTTCCCTGGTGCTTTTCCCTCTAATAGATATTCTGTTGTTGGTGATTCAACAGAGACCAAAGAAGAACTACATGATATAAACATGGACTTGAACTTGGCAGAAGGCAGTTCAGACTCTCTTTGCGACAATGCTATGCAGAAGTATGATGACACAGTAAGTGACCCAGAAGTGTACAGTCAATCCACTTCCCCTCCTCTAACGCAGCAGCCTGTCACATTTTCACCAGAGGAAGTTGACAAATACAGGTTGTTGCAGCTGCAAGCCCAGCAACATATGCAGAAACAGCTTCTGGCAAAACACCTGAAAGTTTTGCCTGCCCCAGGACCAGCTGCCTCCTCTGAGACACCAGCAGTTCCTGCCCTTCCTGCTCAGCAACATGCTACTGTCACCACCATCCACCACACGCTGTTGCAACACTTTGCTATCTCAGCATCTGTACATCCCCACGGCAGCCATCTCTCCCTGACGCACCTCCACCCTCTCACTCAGGCACAATTTGCACCCATATCACTTTCGCCTTTAGCACCAGCCTTCATTCCCACTCACCCTGCTCTGCTGACAGGACACCCACTGCACTTGGTGTCTGCCACCCCTCTCCACCCTTCCCCACTGACCTTCCCCACACTGCCACACACTGCCTATATCCCAACCTTATTTACACCACACCTGAATGCAGCCATACCTTCTCCTATACATCCAAATCCCATAGTTCATCCATTATTCCAAGGGCAAGAGCCTCATCACCATTCTTGCTCTAGCCAGACCCAACAGTTTCCCACAATAAAAGAAGTTTTCAGTGTTTCCAGCTATTTAAACTAGCCCAAATTATTATATCATGGCTCCAAACCCAAGTTTGAATAATATAAATTATTCGGTGTTCAGTCACATGTCTGAGGAGAAATTTACTGTTTTGCTGAGAGGACAATGGCAAATATTTTTTAAGGTCCATGTTCTGGCTGACAGTATACAGATGTTGATTTAGTTCTTATATCAGTAAGCAAAAGCTTTTTTAAAGCTTTTTATGATACTGTCACAAGGAGGTTTGGGTCCAGCGAGTGTCATTCTGTAGAAGGTTTGGAAAGACCACCTGAAGCAAGGTATGTGACTGGTGGTAGAAATAGCACCACAGAATACAGATACAATGGGACCAAGATATCAATACTAATGAATGATTTAAAGTAGCACAATTTAAGGAAAAACAATCTTGGCACACATTGAAGTCTTGATTTTCTGAGTGTTTATATGTGATGGCACAGTATTTGGTCTGTTTAAAATATTTCATACTAGAACAAAAAAGAAGGCATCTGGGACGAGAAGTCACTGGTTCTTTCCCCTGTCCAAAAAAAATTTAGGAGTTTCAGAGTGACGGGTGATGCATTAACACTAGAAGACAAGGGTCACAACACCATCTCAAAGATACTTTAGTGTTTTTATCTCTGTGATAGGTCACTTGGATAGTTTAAAGGGACTGCTGTCCGGCCACAAGTATGTAACAAAAAATTCCCTTAGTGGGGGGGGGCTCTGTGCTGGCATAAGCAGACTGCTACTTTTCTCCCTGAGCCAAGCATCCACAAAGACAAAGGGAAGAAGAGGATGAAGCTAAGTTCTTTGACGCTGCCTGCCGGCAGCTGTATCATGGGTATGCTAGGGGTGGGCTGCAGCAGCCCAAAAGTACCAGTCAGCTGGTGCTGGGCTTGAACCTCAGACGTCCTTGGCCAAGACTGACACATTCTTTCCTGCCAGACAGAGCTCTGATTTGTGGGAGAGTCTTGCCCAAAGAAGGTATAAATATGTTTTCACCCTTTCACAAACAACATGAACAATTCACTGGTCCTATAAAATCATGCTGATATTCATAAAAATGAAAAAGCAGAATTCTGAGCAGAAGCAGACTCTCTAGGTCAAGTCTCATGACAACCACGCCACAGTTCTCAGCATTTCAAGGTGCATTGAATCTAAACAAATAGTCTAGATTCACGCATGGCTTCCCAAACTTTCAACAAACAAATTGAAGTTCCGAATCTGCAATTTTTGAATGCATGTATCCAACCTTCAGGGTAGTGTGTGGTTGAAATTGCTAGTAATAACTGTGTATCTGGAAATAAGTTTGGGCTTCGGTATCTCTTTGAATGACACATTTTGACAATTTTTATAATGTTTCTAACTCAACATGGGATATTTATCATGAAATTAAGCTCATGATTATGACTAGACTGCAGGTATGCTTCCCAGTATAATTGGACAGTGTCTGACAGATATTACCTGTTTGTTTGGATTAGAAATGTTTGAAATAATTTTAATTCATTTGCAATAATGTAGTGCACAATTAATAATGTATCTTTCAGAATTGATATAAAACAGATTTTAAAACTTTCAGAGGCTTTTATTCCATTACATTCAGCTATCTGAAGAAACTGAGAAATCTAATTCCAATTAAGTTCAGTGTTTAGAATACGACTTAAGGCCAATTTTCTAACTTTGTTTTAATTAAACTAGATTGATCCATTGTAATGAAATGGAATTGTTTTAATTTCTAAAAGCAACTGCTTCAGCATAAACTGGTATCATGCAAAACTTTTCAAATGTCTTAATATTGTGACTGCTTGGTTTGCTCTTCATTTTCAAAGTTAAAGTTTCTTCGGACGCTTAAAATTTTAGCCATCAAATAAAAACTGTCAGGAAAAAATCTATAGACTGAGCAGAAGCAAAACATTGTATCTTGAAAAAGTATGGTGATACCAGCACCCTCAAATATCTTTTGGTTGGATTCCCAGGTGATTTATTAATTTAATTAACAAAATGGATTCATGCTATTTTGGAGTTACTCATCTTTATGTTTTGATTTTCGCATTTTAATTGAAGGGAACTTTTTAAATTGAAATAATTGCTTCAGAATTAAGGAAGTAAAGCATTTTATTTGGGGAAGATGTGAAAACTAAGTATTTCCACAGTGTTAAAATTTTTACTTCTGTTTTTGGCTGAAAGTCTTCCCAGTGAATTTACATTGAATTTCCATACTTTTGAAAATTTATTTTCTGAGAATCAAACATATTTTATTGAATGTGACTTAACACTTCTGAAAATTAGTACTTGCTTGCTCAGATGGAGATCTCTCACTCAATGGACTGCTTGGAAACATTAGTTATAATTCATAGAAACACTCTGCATTGGACATTTTAAAGGAGCAGGTCAGTCTGTGCCCTAGAAGAAACTAACACCCATCACCATGAATTCAGAGCTAATACCAGCCTAAAAGATGCATTTCCAGCCCTACAAACTTATAAATTTATGGGTCCAGTTCCATTTCTATTAAAGAAAAAACAACTGTTCTCATTGTATAAAAGTGTTCATTTGAATCCTAAGTAGATGACACCAACAGAAAAAAGTGGAGTGGAAGAAATAATAGGATAATCTCATCTTTAATGTGTTTACACACATTTTGTATCCCTGCTTCTTACAGGCAATGTTAATATTGTAGAAATTCCTATGGCAAGAAACTTGACCAATTGAAATTAACAATTTCCTACAACATAGGTCATTTATGGAAAAGTTATATGTGTTTCCCTTAAAGTGTGCAGAATACAATGAGATTCTAGGAGGAAACCAAATCATAGGATGTCCATACATCACTGCATATACCAACAAGGCAAGATAATGAACACACAATAAAGATTAAATTTAACTCTTGGAACAGTGGGAATTAGGATTTTGAGGTGCATTGGTAGAAAAAAAAGAGAGATTAAAAAGGAGCAGAAGTAGCACAGCAGCAAAACAGCAATCATTTACTACCAACAAAGGGAATGTTCAATATTGTTCTTAGTACACAGATGGGATTTTCTTGGAGAAATGTAACAAAATTATCAGCACACTTGAGATGATATATTTGCTCTACCCACTGCCGTAGTACTTTTTCATCAGTAAAGTACTTCAAATATGTATCATTACTATTAAAATCATAACTGAGCCTGATGTATGGAGCCGTGCTGCAATTTTTATTTTATTTAGACTAATTTATTAAAAAGTTACATATATCCTAATGGCAGCGATATATACACTCCAAATTAATAATCTATTTTATCTTGATTGTATATTCTTGAAATATAATCTGAGGAAACAGGTCACCCACACTGCAAAATTTCAATAACAAAAGGGGTTTATTTGTTTTGTTTTGGGTTTTAGGGTTTTTTTTGTAACTGAGACACTTCTGGAATACATTTAACATGTATATTTATTGTGCAGATTTGCATAAAAATGACATTTGACCATATTGATTTTGAAAGTGTTAAGTTTATATTTAAAACTGGATAATACTCTGGCAAGTATAATATGTAAACTAGTAATTTGGTTTTGTATTCTCTGTATAAAATGTTTTATATTATACAGTAGCTAAGTGAATTGCACTATTGTACATGCAATGCGATGTTTTTTTTAGGTTATTCGAGATATTCCTGGGAATGTAGTTTAATGCAATAATATTTTTTTTTCAATAAAAAGGCTTACTGGTATAAAGAGTGTCAATCATGTATTTTTAATGTAAAGCATACCAAAAGGCAGCAACAAAATAAAATGCAGAATGACGCAAAAATATTCTGTATTTTAATCTGCAGAACTGAAATGCATTTAATTCATCCCTGTGGCTATAATCCTGAAATTTCTTAGAATGTTTCCTAAAGATTTTAGTATGTGTTATAAAAGTGGGTTGTTTAAATGGAACTGAAAATAAATATTCCTTTAAAAAAATGTTCTATGTATGTGGTTTTTGCAAGTACTTTTAATGGATCCTCCTGTGTGTTTTTATACACTAATCAGTTTATCTAGAATTATAACATATGCACTTATAACTAACTTGTCAGGTCCCCCAAATAATGTTTTGGAACAATGAGTCCTAATACTTCTGTAGGAGGTCTTTTGGTGGAGAAGCTAGCAGTAAGATCCACAAATGTATAATTTATTCACTTTTATCCATTCTTTAAAACTTACTTTAGTCATGATAAGTATCTCTTTATCCCATGTTTTCCCTTTTACCTGGTATTTTTCCAGTTTGTTTATTGTAACCTTTTCCATTTGTCTTTCATTTATATTGTAATCTTTCTGACAGAAGGCTTTCGATTTTGTTATATAGCTTTGGATGTCCCAGACACTGCTGCTCTACCAATAGCAATTGTAAGGCTAGTTGTAGCCATCAGTAGACAGTTTCAGTAGTTTCACGTCTCCAGGTCAGCACAAAGACTGATGTTGTTGCAGGGGGAGATGTATTTGATAAAACTCTGTCTCTAAAGTGTGGTGCAACAGAGGACGTATTCTGTTAGGACTATGTGCATAGATGGAAATACCTTGGCCTGTCTCTGGGACAAAACTAATCTACCATGCATTGATATCTCATGACTCAGGCCCTCTATGAAATCTTGAAATCACAGCAAATCAACACAGATATAATCAACACTGTCTATCTAATTCCAGTCTCTCACTTCTTCAAGTTGTTTCATAATTAAAAAAAAAAAAAAAGGCAAAACAGAACTGCCCAAACTTAAAAAGTACAGTGTATCTGAAGGAAATCACCTGCAAATTAGTATCTATATCATTAACTGTTAACTACAGTGGCTTTCCAGTTGAGTTCAGTTCTCACCTCTTTGTTGTTTAACAAAGAGTGATAGTGTTTAGACTAGGATGTAATATGTGAAGAAATGAATTTGTTCTCACCTTTGCATTCTGCTAAAGCTAGTTACTAATCAACCTTTCTTAAAGGTTGATTCAACCTTTCTTTTCTTAAAGGTTGATTCCCAGATCTGTTTGAGCTGTTTTATTTTTTCTTTTCTTTTTTTTCCTATAACACAATTCATCTGCTCAGCACAGACCTACATTTAAGAATGTTATTTTCTTGAGAATGAAGAACGAATGTTTTGCCAGACTTGAAATGTCTCTTATCACCAGATGGAGAGGCATTTTGGAAGAAAAATTTTACATCCTCTTTAACTTAAAAATGGAAATCCCAATAAAGCAGATATTTAGAGACAGTATAAAAGAAAAGAAAAACATCTTTGCAGCTACATATGTCTAAATTCAGATTTAAGGCCCCCTTTTCCCTTCCCTCACATAAAATGCTGTCTCAATGCAGTGTTCAGCCTTAGGAAGACCCAAACACTACCTCCACTCCACAGAATCTGAACTGGGTTACAGGGCTGTTCTTAGAGATCCTGTTTTCCCCAGTATCTGCTGAAATGGGAAACCTTTCTGCCCTCTGAAGGTTTCCTGTAATTCTGAGGTGAGCTTTCAGGTCTTCTTCCATCACAAGGATGAGTACTGCACCTAAAGTGCATCTGGCCCTTGGGAAAAGGCTAAGCACCATCGTCACCTAGCTGTGCAGAATACAAAATTAGTGTGATTGCAAAATAAACTAGAACAGACTATATCAGTTGGAAGGGACCTACAATGATCATCTAATCAACCTGCCTGACTAGTTCAGAGCTGACCAAAAATAAAAGCATCGTATTAAGGACATTGTCCAAATGCCTCTTAAATGCTGAAAGTTTCGGGGGATTGGCCATCTCTCTAAGAAGCCTGTACTATTGTTTGACCACCCTGTCGGTAAAGAAATGCTTCCTAATTTCCAGTCTAAACCTCTCCTGGCACAGCTTTGAACCACTTTCATGCATTCCATCACTGGACATCAAGGAGAAGAGACAAGCACCTGTCTCTCCACTTTTCCACCCTCAGGAAGCTGTAGAGACTAGTGAGAAGCTGGTTATACTGTGTTTAGTGCATTCGAGGATGTGGTTTGCCCTCTTGGCTGCCAGGGCACACTGCTGACTCAGATTGAGCCTGCTGTTGACCAGCACTCCCAGATCCCTTTCTGAAGGGCTGCTTTCCAGCCCTCTCCCAATTTATACTTGTCCCTGGCGTTATTTGGTCCTAGGTGCAGAATTCGACATTTGGACTTGTTAAATTTCATCCCATTGATCATACTCTCCCCAGACCCGTCTACAATGCCTCTTGTCCCTCAATAGAGTCAACAGCATCTCCCAATTTGGTATCACCAGCAGACTTGTTAACGGTGCATTCAACTCCTGCATCCAGAAATAATCTAATAGTTTATCTGCTAACAACCAACCCACTCAAGATCCAGACACACAAGGCTGATTTAAAGATGTTCCATTTTCTTCTCAACCACCAGACACAGGTTTCAACTCCCACTGCAATGGATTTTCCCTTCCCTTCTCTTCCCTTCCCTTTTTCTCTGTACTGTGCTCTGCTTCACTGCATAGCCCTACAATCAACATCACCAGAGCCAAAGAGGGGAATGAGACTGAGCCAGGACTGCAAATTTAGACTAAGAGAGAGATCAGTACAGGAAGGGAGGCTGGTAACAGGCTAGTTTTCTTCAGAGATGATGTTTGAGTATTGTTGTCCCCATGTAAGACCAGCAAAATCTTTCCCACACTCTGGTGAAAGGTCTTTTTCTCCATAACCTTATTATGCAAAGTGAGCATCTGAATATGAACTTTATACAGAAATATAAAGAATCACTGGGAATACAGCTCATGACCTTACTCTTTCTAGACACTAGGCAGAAAGATAACAACGTGTGTATGGATACCAGGAGTCTGCAAGTCAGTGAACTGCACTTCTACCTTGCTGAGATTGGGACATACTGTGGTGATGTGCTCAAAAGTTTCTCCGTACCAGGACTAAGGATAACCAGTCCGTACCAGGACTAAGTTGTTAACTTTCCAGATCACAGAAATACTCTCACTGCCTCCAGAGCCATTAGGCTGAGCCTTGAGTCAAAGCTTCACTTGTCAATAAAGCATGCAGCTTATAAAATACTTTATATTACTCTTCAATAAATATATTTTCTTTAACAGAAAACACAGAAGAAGCCAAACAGCCAATCGCAGAAATTATAGACAGAAATAGATGTACTGTTACAGTAATGGGTATTTATTCTAAACATCTACTCCTTAACAGTGACCAATCTGTTTTGTAAATGGGCTTAAAAGTGCTCTTGACTGAGATGTCAAGCAGTAGATACAAGACTGTCTTAAAAGAAGACTCAGCCCACTCTCATATCACACAAGCTAGCCATAAATCTCTCAAAATAAAGATAAGGTTGAAAAGTTTGATAGACTTCCACCACGTAGTGTAAGCAGCTCTGCTGCCTCTACTTAAGTGCACATCTAAAACTTATATTACAAAATCAATATTTCATTCTTATGAATCAATAAACTTATTAGTCCAAATAAATATGTCATTTGTAAATCAATAAATTAAATGTATTTATCAATTTTATACATAAAAACATTCTATGTACTCCAAGCTCCAAATCAGCAACATCAATAAATAAATCATTATGAATGGAATGAACTAATTAGTCTCAGACAACTTTAAACTGACTATTTCTACATAAAGCAATACATTCTACACAAAAAATGCTGATTAATAATTTGCTTTCTTCTTTTTTGCAAGTAATTTATGGACTAACTATTTTCTGCCAGCCCCAGTGAGAAACCCTGCAGAATTTAATAGAAATAGTTTTTGTGTGTGCGTTGGGAAAGGGGTGCATGTCTTCTAAGGGTGTACAATAGCATCTAAGAGAAATGTATATCCTGCCATAGAATTCTGCATGCAAATCAAAGGAAAGATGTACAGGTAGGAAATATCTTGATCAATTGTTGCATATCATCATGGCTGAAATATTACAGAGTTACTGAAACCAAGACTTCTTTCCCCTGTCCCTCATGTTTCGAAGGTAGAAGTTGCTACGGAAATGCTTATCTGTCAGTTGTCCATGTTGTTACGAAGTGGGAAGTCCTACCTTTATCAGAGAACGTGAAAACATTGGAAATGTTTGCTTCTTGCTTATGGCAAGATTTCTCTGAAAAGTCTCCAGTCTTCTTCGTAGAGCACTCTGGTTTTAAGTGAGTTTGCTTTCTCTAGAGGGCTGGAGAACCTACAGATTTGAAGGTGGAGATTCAGCTTGTCTCTTCTGCTTAAATATTGATCCTGTTAATTTAGGTTCCAAATAAAGACTGCCAGATCCAGGGACAGATATTCAAAGATGAAGAACTTAAATATATTAAAAGAATTTTTTTTAAGTTGCTAGTTGTCAACTGGGACACATTTCCTGTTCACACAGGACTGAATTTTTTCTGTCTTATCAATAGCATGTAACTAATACTTGAATTATACAGGAGAGTTTTCAGGACTATATTGTATTTCTCTCCCTCCCCCGAGGCACATGAGAAACTGGCTGTGAAAAAAAAATCTCTGACAATTAAATGAGATGATCCTTGGTCTACTTTTTAGTTTACTAGTTATTTCTTGAAAGGCCTGTGTGGCTTTAAGTACTTAATGCTTTTATTAATATAGGCTGTAATTAAAGTACTGGTATCTACTGCTGACATATTACAGGTTTAATCCTTAGCAATGAGCTTTACCCTTGTGAGCCTTCTTCTCTTAGTTCTCTTCTGTGACTGTATTTTTTCAATAAATTCCCTAGTTTCATTTTTCTTAAATAACGTGTTAGATAATCAGTTCCTATATGATTTTAATTGGAAATTATATGGGTCAGGGTGAAGTATAATAATGAGTCTTATTAGAGGTTATGATCAGAGCTTATGAGTTGAAAATAATTTTGTCACTCATCTCAACATTGCCAGCCTGTACGAGTTTCCAAAAGACGTATTCTCAGATGATGGGGCCAGTGAGGGTGCCAAAATGGGACCGTAGAAGGAAGTAAATGAGCACAAGGGCTGTCTGTGAATGATAAAGGTAAAACAGAGGGCATGCAAAAAGCCTGAAGAGTAATGTCAGATTCATGACACCTGGAGAAAAGGGTATGTTAATTCCAGAGGGTGCAGAGAACACCAAGGAAAGGTTAGATTCATGATGGGTAAAGTTAGAGAGGTTTGCAAGTTCAAATAAAACCTTGGATGAGCAGCTGTAATTACTGATGTCAATAAAATTAAGATGCAAATTTCTTGTGGGATCTTTTACACATGGCAGGCTGTAACTTGCAAAAGTACATTTTTTCATATCTGCTCCAAATCAAGTTCAAAGACAAACAGAGTCAAATAGTGACAAAACATAATGAATAACTGTACAAGTGTTTTTACAGTACACAAAAGTGTGTTTAGGTAAAGAGTAAACGTTTAGTCAGTTTTTACTCTGCTTAATGTGATCTGCTCAGTCCTACATCAGGGACATTTGGAACAGCTGGTTATGGCTAGTTTTGGCCAAGTATAAGCAAACAACATGCAACACTTCAGTTTGGTGAAATTAATTAATTTGGATTTAAGAACAGGGGAAATGAGTCACGATTCCTTTTGAATCTCAAGAAACTTGTATGCTCGGTGAAATGTAATCTAAATGATGAATTAAAAATCTGTTAAGTGGAAAAAATGTTGATAATTAACATTAGCATTTTCTCTGGGGAGTCAACAATAACCCTTATACTAGGAAATAGCCAGAGAAAGAAAAACTGCAAATAATAATTTATGAAAATAATGTTCATCATATTCAATAACCAGTGTTTCAATCATCAGTTTGAGGCATTGGTGTCCCAAGAAACTGTAATGTCTTTCAAAAGGGACCTTTACTTAGTTCTTCCTCATAAATTTAACCTGAGGCAGAAGAGTGTCTTTGCTGGAGTGCTGATATCTGAGTATAGTTATGAGGAATTAATTACCGAATTCCGCATGGAAAAACGTTTGGGGTAACTGAGGCACCAGTTTCACAGGACTATATTGTGGAATCAAACCCAATAACCTGATACAACTAATAAAGCAGGTATGTGTTTATTTAGCTGGCGGGTGCGAGGGAGATAAACTCTGCCCAACTCACACACCATATAGCTTAACAAACAGCTACTTATAGTGTAAAGACGTGCATAATTACAAGCGCCTACTACATATTCATAACCTTTTCCCACTTCGTGTTATAATTAGTTCTGGAAGGATCTCTTCAGTCTTGTTCCTGTGCAGTGCCTCCTGGCGGTCGGGGACCAGCGTCTCAGGGATGAAGTCAGTAGTCTTCCTCAGGATGAACTTTTTTGACCTCGAACTATGCGCATGTTCTCTGGACTCTGAACCACAAAGTAGGATTAAACCATTTGTTTTCTCAAGACTGCTGATGTTCACATTCGCATTCTTCTTATCAGCAGAAATCTGCATACCAGCTCCTTCTTTTCAGCTTTCAAGGCCCCTACTAATAAGCAGTGTGAGTTGCAAAGAACTAAGCTTTTTCTCTTATAGGGTGTGGTTTACAACAAACTAAGCTTCTTCTAAGTTTCTTTAAACTCTATATTTTTATATCGAACTCTATATTTTATATGTTTACCTATCAGGACAAGCATCAGTTCCTCTACTTTGATGGACCAGCTGTAAATAGAAAATGATAAGAGGAATACACTGCAAAGCATTGGTAAACAATATCCTAGCTACAAGCCTAGGTAGATTCTCCATATAATTACTGGAAAGACCGCTGCTGAAATCTCTAGGCACGCAGCTATGCCCACTGTTATGGCATTTCAAGGCACTATAGACTGCTCATGACTCAAAACCTGCATACGTATTTGGTGCTGGGGGGAATGCAAACCAAACATGCTACAATGAATTTACATTTGAAAATGTCTCCTTGATAAAAACATGAAATAAAAACTCTCAGCATGTCTCAGTATCACAAACATATATTAATATTAACCCTAAAATCCTTCTAGAACTGTAAAATAAATAAACACTTTAATTTTTAATCATTCTGTAAAATTCTTATTGCTTGTGCAATACAAATCCTTTGTCTCTGCACGATTGGACCATCATGATGATGGCAACTTTGTAAAATGAACACTGAGAGTCATATAGTATTTTCCCCTGTTGAGTTAGACTATACTACATCTACAAAAAGGGCCAGAAGGAGAATTCAGGGAACTACAGGCCTGTCAGTCTGACCTTAGTTCCATGGAAGGTTATGGAGCAGATTATTTTGAGTGCCATCACATGGCAGGTACAGGATAACAAGGTAATCAGGCTGGACTTCATGTACTTAAATGTCTTTTCCAAGCTAAAAGTTTTGTGATCTTGTGATTCTCTTGCTAAGGGGATATTTTCATAATACAGCAGTGAAATTTAACCACTTAATTACCATTATGGGCAATATATTTACAGGCTTTTGTGACCTTTAAGTCTGAACACATGG
The DNA here is from genome assembly GCF_017976375.1 of Cuculus canorus. Taxonomy (NCBI): domain Eukaryota; kingdom Metazoa; phylum Chordata; class Aves; order Cuculiformes; family Cuculidae; genus Cuculus; species Cuculus canorus. The sequence goes on along the minus strand of NC_071402.1, from coordinate 137,335,595 downwards.
GTTAGTGTGCAGCTTCATATTTTCCTGAAGATTTCTCAAGGATTTCCTAGGAAAATGACTTTAGAAACTCATAGTGGATAGAGATATGATCAGCATGATCAGACATGTTCAGACTGAGAAAGTCTTCTTGGCAGCTTGGAAAATTAAAAGCATTATGCAAAAATCATATCACAGTCCTGTCTGTCAGTTTCTGTTAAAAAATATTTTAACTTTTCCTGGGAATTATTTTGGCCTTCACAAATGCAAGAATAAATTCACCGTATAACACTCCTTTTGAGCAGTTTTCAGGTCTTAGCATGTCAATACTCAATACTTATGGAGAAACTTAACATACTGGCTTGACCTTACGCTCTCTGATTAGGTGTTACCGACTTCTCATAAGCTGGGTCAACAAAACCAAAAGCCTTTAGAAGCTTACTGATACATGATGGGACACCTGTGCCACTGTGTAAAGACTGAAATGCACAGTGGCCAATCAACTGCCCCAACACTTACGTCTGCTCCCTTCTCTCTTCATAACCCAGTGCTTAGACGTTTCCAGACCAGAAGTCAAAGTAAACTCTTGCCTCCTCTTTGTGTGTATAGATACACCCCAGCAGTCACATGACATATTACATTAGCAGATCTACCAATGAAAGCTCTCTATGTTACAGAAATGACACAAGATCAACTCATTCCATACAGCATGCAAGAATCTTCCCACTTAAATGCATTAGATGTAGCTACCTACTGCTCTCCGACTGCCTCTATGCCCCACATACTGAAGAGTCTTTATATTGGGCTCATCTCACCTTCCTCAGGGTTACTACTCAACTTTGCTAGGTGGTTACCTCTCCCCACTAAGCTTAGGAGGTGCTTACATGGCAACTCAGGATAGATGTCTACTTCTTATTGTTCAAAGTAGATCAGTAGTGTGAGAAACATATTGCTATGTTTTGGGCAACTGGAGCTTTTTGAAATGCAAGATTGGTGTCACTACAGCTAAACTAATTCATCATGATATAGGTACTACTCCTTCTTAAGGACCATAAGAGGAAAGCAAGATAGAAACCACAACAAATATCTATTTTCAACTATTTATGAGAAGATGCCTATTAAATGCCTTTCCCAACTGAAGTTAAAAGAGGCACAACGCCTCACTTATGGGTAAGTTTATCTCCAGTGCTTTACAAGAGTTGTTTACAATTATTTGACAAAATATTTTGTGAATAGTATACAATGACAAGTATATTTTTAAGCAGATCATGAGTAATTTTTGAAGTTAGAAAGGTTAAATTTAAATGGTTTGTTTGCTCAGCTCAAATGGTAACTCAATTAAGTTCTTACATATGTTTGCACACAGTACAGATTAATTTCTTGCTTTTAATTTTTTGCATTTTTCTTCTTTCTCCCTGTGCAGATAGAGATACTTTCTCAGCATTAGGGTGGTTGGCTTTCAGTGCTAGTTTACTAGATGGTATTAAGCAGTCAGTCATTAGAATTCTGTGTGTTACATAAACATTCGGTAAAGTGTCTGTTTTTTATCAACTTTAGCATCTAGAAATGAATGAAAAATGCAGCAATGAAACATTTCTAAAGGTTTTGTCAAATAAATGTGTGGGACTATCCTTGATGCAAGTCCAAGGAAATCCGTAGTAACAACTGTAGATAAAACAATAACCACAGAAAGAAAACGGCAGGCCAAAACCTAGAGCCTTCAAAGACTCTTCTTTTGATAAGATGCAATTACTACAGAAAGCTATATTATAAAGAAAACTATATTATTTAGATAATTGTCTTTGTGCTCTGACAAACCATAAAAGCATCTGCTACAAACTCTGAGCAAAGGATGTGCCAGAGCGTGATAGTCATAAATAGACATACCATGACTATGTATGATGATCTTCTTCCATTAATCATCAATGCACAATAAATCTACAGTCCAAACACCACTGCAAAGGCCATTTCTTGACCCAAGATGGTGAACTCTGTACTCTTGCTAATTGTTTTGGTTTGAGCTAAAGTAGAAACAGTTTTTAGAATTTTCAGCTAAGCCTCAATTAAGTAACTTCATTTTCTGAAAGTTAACTGCAGATTTTTCAGACAATGTTTCTCTCTAGAAGTGATAACATGGAGCATTGTTACACAGAAAGTCAAAATTAAATTTGTGACTCTGAGGAAGGTAAGCACTCACAAATTTCACTTTTCAGAGTACATATGTATCTTCACAGATATAACTGTGCAGCAGCTGAGGCAGATTTCTCTCCTCTCCCTGATCTCATGTTTTGAATGACTCGATCACCAAAGTGCATCCCAGGTTATCCGACTAAGTCTAGACTTTGTCACACACTGGGAAGGAATTGCCATTTTAGCCATTTTATGGATACCTTTGTCTAAACATGATGGGGAGGACTGTTGTATGTGCTGCACATACAAGGACTCTACAGCTCTTGGAAAGGCCAGGCTCTTACACCATATCACTTGCATGGTGGCAGCTGGGCCTGCTTCTCCTGCTGCTATAAGTATGCAGAACACATTTGCTGAGAACCTAGCAGTGCTTAAAAGATAAGGCCAGATCCAAATTTTGCAGCTCTCGTTCAGTTCTACTCTTTCTCTCTTGGTTCGTCTTAACCAGTTGACATCTCTGCCCTCCTTGCTAAGTCCCTTAGGAGATCATGTTTTCCACCTGAACAACCTTTCAAGACAGACATCCTCTGGTGTTGTCTCACACTTCCCAGTATAAATTGTCGTAATGGAAAAGTATACAGTATTTTAGATCTATACTTAAAATATAAAATATAAAAATATAAAATTCCAGTTTCTCTCACTCTAAAGCTCCAAGGCTTAAGATCAAGCTACTGCTGTCAAAAATAGGATTCTGCAGTTGAATCTGTGATTCCGTGTATCCTTTAAAGTTTTATATTTTGGTATTCTGCACTATACCAGACCTCCAAGCCATGTACATGTACACTTGATGACATCTCATGTATGCATACAGCCAAGATAAAATTTGCACGACACTAACTGATCACATGCAGGTTCTGATGAGCTCCTTTCCTTCTGCTGAGCTCCACATATCTTAGTGAAATTCTATATCTTCTTGCATCAGAGTGATGCACACATCATATATATCTGTGAGCAGGTAGAAATATATACTTTTCTATGACATCAGCAATAAATCAGCTAACGCATATAGCTAAAATAGCGCTGGTTTACGTAAGTTGCCAGATGAACAGAATGCTTTCCATTGCTTTTTTACTTCATTTTCAACCTCAATTAAACATAGATTTATCAAGTTTATTCATATTATGTCAGGGATTAGAAGCATTTTAGCAATCTTGTTGTTTCATTCTTTGTGTTTGAGAGTATTTGTGCTAAAGAGAACAGTGCAGATCGGCAGGAAAAACTCACTGACCTACTACTAGTGCATTATAGGAAAACTTTGCTGCTCATTGACATTTAACAATATGTACAAGAAACCTTAGAATTATGGATTTTTATTTAAAAGAAGGAAAATAAACTCATTCTCAGAAGAGTCTTACTGATTTTCTTCCTACCTCTAGGTAACCATTTGAGGGGTCTGCCTATGTACAGAAGCTTCAAGTGTGCTCTGAATCTGCTCCTTAAAGCAGAACAAAGGATCTTCCTTATACTCTGCAAAAGAATGAAGGATTAAGTGACAAAATTCTGTTATGATAAACAAAAGTGTAATGATTTTAAGGGGAATGATGGATTTTAACATTTTATGCAAAGTTTGCTGATGAGCACCTGGGTTTCACTGGCATATTGATTACTGCTAGGCCAAGCATATTAAGCTTTTCAGCCTCTTTGTTCACACAACGAAAGCAGCATAGCAGAAAGAAGCAAAAAAATCCCACTGAAATTTTTTTCTGTTCTTTTACTGAAATGCTTTATGAATTCTTATCTTTAGCATTCATTATTTTTTCCAACTTCTTGTCTTATAATAGATCAAATATCTCTGGAGCAATATAAAAACTATCATATTACTTGTCAGGAATGAAAAATGTTTTATTCTATCATATGGATACCTTCATATTACAAACAACCACACACACTGTTGTTCATTCTGTATCATGCAGTTTATTTGCACCAATTAATTAAGCTATATGATTACTAGCCCTTTTGCCAATATGCAGACATTATAGAGGTAAAAATACTAAATGTACTTTTATACCAGTATAATTTTCTATGTCATATAGAACTACTACGAATCATTAGAAGAATCATCACTAGTTTGCCATTCATCTCTAGAGATGTGAAGTCTCCTTCCTAATAGAGCAAATATCTATTAATACTAGTATTAACACTTACAATTTTCCAGTACTGAGGAATACAAGCAGATATTTAGACATAGCCAGAATGATGCAGAATGTAATTTTAGGATAACTGATTTTTGTATAAGACTTTGTGGAGTTTATGGGCGTAGCTGGCAAAGACTTTAGGTACAACCTGGAATCCCAAATTACATTTTAACCAACTAGGTGTAGTAGGGGAAAAAATCACTTAGGAACAAGATTTCTAGAAATAAAGACAAAATTATGCTGCTGAGACACAGTACACAGGTAAAATGGAGGTCAAGACTGGGATAAATAAAATTAAACTGCAACTTATAAGTATCTAAAAAAATCTATCCTTTATTGTATTACGTATCTATTACTCACAGATGAGCTTTGCTCTCATTAAGGAACACAGATATGAAGAATGCTATGTAAATAACTACACAACAAAGACCGTCCATGACCTGATGAACATATCTGGGTAGTACAAATCAGTGTAATGCAAGGCCAGTTAGTTATCCTCTAAAGCTTTGGATATATTAAAAAGAGAACAGACTTTGCAAATCTTCATAATTATAATTGACTTCCTATTTGTTGATGCTTTATTCAGCATTGAAAAAGTTTATGGTGCTTTGATGGTCACCTTTCAGCTATATCATTAATAGCCTAGTAAAATAGTACTGGACAGAAAGAAATGATTCCACGATGCGTAGACTTTCGTAATCATTGCATTAGTTTTCACTCAGCACTTTTTTACTTTTTATGGCTGGGCGAAGGACATGAGGCACATGATCTTCTAGGCACAGTGGCTACTCACACATCCAGATAATTTCATTCATGTGCAAGAGCGGATGGGTGTACAAAATGAAAATGCCCAGTGAGCCTTTCTGCATTAAATGGCCAAAGGTTGGCTGCCTATATGCTCAAGGCTGGACTCCGAAATCCTGGAAGTATCTTCTCAGAAATGCAAATAGTTTAGGAAATAAGTAACACTTGGTGGATTTTCTTAGTTTTATGAAAAAGGTTCTACTTGCTACTACTTAATACACAAGTGATTGTCAAACACACTGACTTTTTTCTCTCTCATTCTCCATGCAGTTGTGGGATAGAGCTATTTACTTTGTGTGTCATTTATGAACCGCCTATAGTGATTCCACTCAACGCAGAGACTTTGAAAATTTAATGAGAAAGTCCTAGGTAAGGTACATCAGGGAGCTGAGTGCATCAGGTGGAGTGACCAATTTATTTTCTATCCCTATCTAACAAGAAAGTTATGTATCTTTAAATCAGTAAAAAGAGAAATGTAAGCAGGGCAGAAAGCAGCGGGTGAGCAAACCCCTGCCATTTGAAAACTGCTTCAGATTTAGGTGTGTTTTGAGGTAGGATGTATTGCAGCATAGCACAATAAGCCCACTGCTACTCAGTAGTCCAGAGCCAACAGTTGAAAGAGATGCATTTCCATTATGTATATTGCAGTAAATATTTCCTAATTTTCTAATACCCCATCAATGCCACATTTTATTTTTTATATTAAAATGCTAGTCATTATAAACTGAGGCAATAAATTTACCCTTCGAAATCCCTTTGAACTGTCCCTGTAGGAAGCCAGTGTTACAGTCTCCCATCTAGCCTTCCTGGGGTTAATCATCCAGGATTTTTCTGCAGCTTTCTGGAGACTGCTAATATATCTAGTCACATTCTTCTTCTGAAAGTAAACTTATTTCTCATATGAAAAATGCATAAATCATTCACAGGTTCACGTATAAGAATAAACAAGTCATGAGAATATGAGCTCCATTTGCAACCTAAAGGAGTCTTCCTGGAAAAGGAAGGTGCACCTTCCTTTTGCACCTCGCAGAGATCCTGAAGCAGCCTCCAAGCAGGGCAACTCTGTGTTGCACCGTACCAAAAGGCAGAGACATCACTTTGGGTTCAGGAGAGAACAGATCTCGTAGCTCACTGCATTTACACTAATGCATGTGTAACAGGAGAAGCATGGCAAGAGGGAGATAAGGCTTGCTTTTTAACAAGCATTTTAAAATAAATCTGTAGGAGCCAAGGTGCTTGGTTGAACCCCTGTGCCTCATGTTAGCTAGGCCATCTAACTCCTCTGGGCCAGCCCACTATGCTATTCCTAGTAAGGAAATTAGATAGGATCAGGCGAACTTGAAGAGACCAGACAACAGTCTATCTGTGATGGCAATCATTAATTTAACAGAAAATGTGAGGGATGTGGGTAGTTGATGTTATAATCGCTCAAATTATTACCCTTCTGTTTACTCTTAGGTTAGCTTGTCTGTCCAAATTTGGATGATCAAATCATAATTCATTTCCTTTGCTTTTTTTAATTGTTTTAATTATCACTTATTCCAGGGTGGATGTATACACTGAAGCTGTTTTGCCAATCAATTTATTTGTCAATGAATTATTATTGTTTTACATTTGTTAAATATATGATCAGCTGTTTCCTGTATCAATCAAATTTAAGAACTGAAGCAACACAAAAAAAAAGGTTATTTCATACCCCTAGCACGTGATCTTGTAGGGACAGTGGCTGCTCACACCTCTAATTTCACTCAAAGCTGCAAGAGTGGGTGGCACTACAAAGTAAATGACCAGTGAGCCTTTCTACACTAAATGGCTAGAGGTTGGCTGCCTGCAAGCTTGAGACTAAATAAATTATACGTAAAGTCCTCTACCTGGAAGTGTGCATAAGTGGCATATTTGCTATGTGCTCTTGTCTTGTAGATTTCCAAGCTGTTTCTGAAGTTGCCAGGTAGAATATTTTTCATGTATGACTAACCCTCACTCATCCAGTTTTAGAACAATTCTGCTTCTGTGAAAACTTTCTCTTTCCTGCTGTTCTGATGCTTTGTCATCCTGGCTATGACAGCTTGGGGACTGTCATTTCAATGCTCGCTGCCACCAGGGTAAGAGAGCAGATTCTCCCAATTCTCCCCTAAAACAGTCTGCTCAAAGGACAAGTGTCTCTTTTAATGCCCTCAAGGACTGAAGCACTCAAAGCACATAACATCCAAAGCTGGATCAACTAGATAGCACGAAGACACCTGACATCACATGAAAGAAAAAAGGAAAGTCTAGTGACCACAGAGTCAGGAAGTCAGTGATATAATGGTATTCTCCAAGTGCACAGCTTGTTACAGACAGATATTTTTTATTATAACAGCACAGATGAAATTTTTTTTACATACAAGAAATAATTACTTTGTTTCAAAACAAAGTCTGAAAATAAAATACCTACTGTAACACCTGCAGTCCAGGAATGGACAGCTGCATTTTCCTCATAGCACTACTAATCATGTTCCTCCAACTGCCAGATCTTTGATTGAGGTTAAGGGGACAGGTTGCCTTCAGGCTTTTGAAGTATTTTCTCCTCCTTACCTACTGCTTCAGTCTCAGTTCCTCCCTCACCATTTCCAACTCCAAAATACATTGTTGGCAGTGGCAGCAAATACAGAGAAAAGAAACAGACAGATAGACAACAGATATAAATGAATGCATTATTATAGTCAGTAGAGCTATATTGGTATGTGTGGTATATCAGGATTTGATATCATCTGCAATGATCAGGCGAGACACTAAAGCCACACAGGAAATGGCAGACTAGGCAACCTGTTATCCTCAGGTTAGTAGTTGCCAGCTTCCCAGTCTCCTTTCTTGGCTAAGATACACATTTAATCATGTGTTTGTTTCTGATTGTGTTCACTTTATTTTCAAGCACAACAAAAGTACAGACCATTACCTTTTATAAATTGGATGGAAATGATGGAGGCAAAAAAAAAGAAAAAAAATCACTTTCTTCTACAAACACTATCTGCAGTACTGAAGGATTTTATAATACGAAAACTTGGACCAAAATCAAGAGCAAAAATAATTTCACCTTAATTAGTAGAGTGACAAGCTAAATTCAATGACAATAGCCTTACCGCAGAGCTTGTCCTCCAAACAAACAGCAAGATTTTTCTAAAGGACTTATGGAAGTATTGGGTTATTCAGCACACATAGTTGTTTCCCTAGAATAGAAATCTCCAGAGATGGTTAGTTTTATCTACTGTACACACAGCTATATTAGCTTATGTCACTTACTTCTGCAGACTGGTGGATTGCTGTTTAAATTCATGTAGTTGGCTCATATAATATGATGCCGAATCATTCTTCTACATAAGCTTGAGAATTAGTAAGAACAGGCACTATGTATTTTGAGTTAATCCTAACTATAGAAATGTTTCCCTATAAAAGATTTGCCCACTTGAATGATTTTTATTGTTTTAAAATTCAGTATGGATTAAGATTAGAAGACAGACAGCCCAACAATCATTTGCAGGGAACTGAAAAGGAACCTCGATGAGTTGATTAAGTTTTGATGTGCAGCACAATAAAATTATTAATTTATTGAAGTTAAATTGATTTTTTTCAATAGACATTAAAGAAAGATAGGTACAACAGTAAGTAGGAATATGGTTTCACTAGGTGGCAATTACATTATTTGAACACAACCAGAAAAGCACATGTTTATTACTTGTCCTGTGCTCTACTATTCTGTCTTCTTTCTTAATCATCTGTCTCAAAAATTTGAGGCCATGCATCTCCATTCTGTATGGTTAAATGTGAAGAACAGGTGGTTCTTCATTGTGGATCTAATGTGGTTGTCATCCATTTTAGAGGACTTCCTTGCCTAGAGAATTTCTGAGGTCTAATCCAACATGGAGCAAAATATTCTGTTGCGTGGCACTGTGAAAGGGGCATGCTTTAACCTAAACTAGTCCCTAGGATTATGTTGCATGGAAATAAAGAGAGACAAGTTTAATTATCTATCCTCTCCATTACAAATCACTTTAAAACCAATTAATAGAGCACATTACTGTCATGTGACCCTTGAGATACTTTCTTTGTTTCTCATTTCCTTGTCATTGTATTCTTTTGTAATCACAAAAAGAAGTTGGCACTAATGCTCAAAACCAGCTCTCCATATTTCTCCATATTTCTCCATATTTCTCCATAAGAAATATGAAATGTAGCCCAGCCAGGGAGGAGAGCAACAAAGATCCAGACAGGTGTTCATGTACATTTACTTTTTAAAGGCATGTTTTGTTGCACCTATAGGTATCCCAGCACAGGGGAAGGACATGCACAGCAAGAAGAAAGCCTAGGGCTTCACTCCTCTTTTTTCAGCAGAGTTTTCTGAACACTCTCTGGTATAACCCTGACTTGGAAATGTCCCAAGGAGATCAAGAGCAGTTGGGAAAGCAAGAGAAGGACACAGGTAAGATGAAATCAGCCAGCATATATCTCACAGGGACATAGTTGTTAGGTTTTTCAGCTGAAATGTTTCACTCATGACTCAAGATGAGAAAGATAAAAGTGAAGGAACCACACAGAACTGAAAACCTGCAATATTTCCATTAGGAAACACTGAAATACAGTGTGTGGAATGAGTTTCAAATCCTTGGATGCTAATGAGACTAAATCACCTAAATGTAGGACACAGGAAGTGGGTGTTTTTCTGTGGGTTAGGTATCTAATCTTTCCCTGTAGCTAAGGCAGAATATGATTCAGCTGATGACCTGGGAATCCAGCTGAGGTGCTGAAACACAGGTGCCTGATGTGATGTTAATAGTGCCACTGGTTGATCAGGTCTCCACCACACAGCTAATCCATGATTGTCCACCTTGAGGTGAGCTGCTCCCCAGGCCATGCAGTCCATCCTCACCAGAGACACAATTCAGATGTCTGGCACCATTTCAGATGCTCAAGGGAAATCCTCCTATCTCTGCTTACTGCCGCAAGAACACACAGCTGCTGTAGCTACTATGTTGTATCTGACAGGGCTCTGCAGGTGTCTTGAATACTGAGAACATCTCAGCCAGAACAAGGCAGGTAAGTATAGATAATTGAATCCTGCCCTTGCATTCCACAGATCTTAATGTGAGTTTGGCTGCACAGCTCACGCAGAAGTGCCTGCATTTAAGTGTCCTCACCTGAAGCACAACCTTACTCAGACTCCCTAAAATCTAGGTAAGCAAAGTACGATGCTCATCTTAGTCCTCATTTTTCACTAGTGAGCAGTAAGAAATTGCACTACCAAAAGCTATTAATTTGAGTCTGGGCTTTTTGTGATAGGAAATGCTGGCGGTATGAACATGCTGAATCCTCCACAGGGGAAGATGCCAGGGCTTTGAGACCCATTTGATTCTTCATGTTCAGGGCCAAATTCCCCAGGCTGTGCTTGATAAAAATCAGATGGAGAAGATGTCACAGATCTAGAAGATGAACCCTGAAAAGCTGACATCAAACTTGAATTTTCGGGAGCTGATACTTTGGGCATCATTTCTCAGGCTGTGAGAGGTGAAGAGATGGAGAAATCAGATGGTCTGGGCTTCTTTACCTATGGCTGTTGTGTGGAGTTGTTGTCCCAGGCCTCAGAAACAGTCATTGAGAGGCTGTCATCATAGCTTTGTAACTGCAGAGGAAGGCACACACACGTCATACAAGCCTAGTCAGAACTAAAAACCTGCCCGTCTCATGAGTTGTGAAGTACAGCTGTCCCTATTAGATTTAGTATCATAGTATAGTTTGGGTTAGAAGGGACCTTAAAGATCATCTAGTTCCAACCCCCCTGCCATGGGCAGGGACACCTCCCACTGGATCAGGCTGCCCAAGGCCCCGTCCAACCTGGCCTTGAACACCTCCAGGGATGGGGCAGCCACAGCTTCCCTGGGCAACCTGTGCCAGTGCCTCACCTCTCTCATGGTGACAAAATTCTTCCTAATGTCCAGCCTAAATCTGCCCCTCTCCAGTTTATACCCATTACCCCTGGTCCTATCCCCACAAGCCTATATGAACAGCTCCTCTCCAGCTTTCCTGTAGGCCCCCTTCAGGTACTGGAAGGTTGCTATAAGATCTCCTCTGAGCCTTCTCTTCTCCAGGCTGAACAGGCCCAATTCTCTCAGCCTGTCCTCATAGGGAAGGCTCCAGCCCTCCAATCACCTTTACAGCCCTCCTCTGGACCCATTCCAACAGCTCCATGTCCCCCTTACGTTGAAGATTCCAGACCTGGACACAGTATTCCAGATGAGGTCTCACAAGAGAGGAACAGAAGGGCAGAATCATTTCCCTTGCCCTGCTGGCCACGTTTCTTTTGATGCAGCCCAGGACACGGTTGGCCTTCTGGGCTGTGAGCGCACATCGCCGGCTCATGTCAAGCTTCCCATTGACCAGCACCCCCAAGTCCTTCTCTGCAGGGCTGCTCTCAAGCACATCATCCCCCATCGTGTACTGAAAACGGGGATTGCCCTGAACCAGGTGTGGGACCTTGTACTTGGCCTTGTTGAACCTCATGAGGTTCTCAGAGGCCCACTTCTCCAGCCTGTTGAGGTCCCTCTGGATGACATCCTAGCCTTCTGGTGTGGCAACTACACCACTCAGCTTGGTGTCATCCGCAGATTTGCAGAGGGTGCACTCAATCTCACTGTCAATATCATTGATAAAAATATTGAACACCAGTCCCAGTACAGACCCCTGAGGGACACCACTTGTCACGGATCTCCATCTGGACTTTGAGCCATTGACCACTACTCTCTGAATGTGACCATCCAACCAATTTCTTATCCACCTTACCATCCACCCATCAAATCCATCTCTCTCCAATTTAGAGAGAAGGATGTTGTGGGGGACCATGTCAAAGGCTTTATAGAAGTCTAGATTGATCACATCCATCCGTTCACCCGTGTCCACTGCTGTGGTTACTGTCATAGAAAGCCACCAAACTGGTCAAACAGGACTTGCCCCTGGTGAAGCCACGCTGGCTGCCATTAATCATCTCCCTGCCCTCCATGTGCTTTAGCATTTGCATTTCTTTCAGCATTTCCCAAAAGAAATAATTTCATGGAAATGCTTTGCTTTTTAGATCTCGGTCTTCTCATTTAAAAAATCCTATTTCTCTGTAAATTTCTAATGATGTCCAGTGTAATATCTCGATCAGCGATCAGGAGAGAAAAGAAAATCACAGATCAAAATATGTGGTTCAAAATAACCTATGAGAAATATTCATTTTAATTAATCAGATCTGTTGCATGTAATGATGGAACCCAAAACTGATTTACAAGTTGTTAATAAAGACTTCAGTATATTTCTAAATTAACAACCAATCTTTCTTATACTCTCTTCCCACAACATATGGCTTTATTTACATAAAGGTAGACACCTCAGAATGTAAAAACTGTGATTTCATCACCATGTTATTTAGTTATATAAGGATATTCATCTTGGGTTTAAAGCTAGGGACTTGTAGATAATTAAAGTTTTTAGGGAAATATGAAAATATCAGAAGACCAAAGCTAAGAAAGCAAGTATTTTTATTCAAAATGGAGCTATGATTGTTTTACCTTTCTCTTCTCCTCCACAGGCTAAGTTCTTCATTTCATATGGGTGATGATCAGAGATAATGTTCTTCCTCTGGCTAGATGCTTGAGGAAAGAATTTATACCTTTTGAGGGAGCATCCATTTGGTTCTCCATACATCACTTTTTTATGAAATGCACATTCCACCAAGCTGTGATACAATCAAGGAAAATAATCAGATAATTTATGAGGCCACCTTTGAAATTCATCAGATAAAACATTTGAAAAATACTCTCTTCTAAGATAAGGGTAATGTTAGCCAAATAATGTTTCTTCCCAAGACAAGTGGGCAACAGAAGCTATCAAGCATTTTTCTAGGATGGTATAAATATGCTATCTCACTTCAGTTTACAGGTATTATCGTCGGAAAAGGTAGAAGTTTTGGTATGAGGATTTGAATAGCTTGTCTTTTGAATCACCAGCTATTTGAAATTCACAAATTGATCCAACCGCAGGCAGCTTCCACTGTCCTGCCAGCAGACAAGTAAATCCTCAGGAGGCCTGAAACTCTGGAAAGGATCAGAAAGACAAATATTCAAGTTGTCCATAAATATCCCAGTACAGAACATACTTAAAATAATGGGGGTTTTTATCGACAGCACAACCAACTGATTGGTGTCCAACCAACTTCCTACTCCTGCTTCTCTTTGTTATCCACCTTCTGTGAAGCAAGTTCTCTGACTCAGGGCCTCTCAGGTTTCTTGCTGGTTATTTGTACATTGCCTGAAAGGTGATGATGTAAAGTGATTCAGTGCCACATGGAGATATGCAGAGAAATTTTGCACCATTGAAAGGCCAGTGCAGACCTCTCACTGAGAGAAGAAGGTATAGAGTAAAACTAAAACCCCCTGACATAGCAGAGCCTGAACAGGATAAGACCACTAGGTACTGTCAGTAAAAACTCAGGCAAATAATAAATTTTTGAAGTAGATAATGTAAGCTGGGAGAGAATAGAATGTTTTTTATAAGACTCATAAAGCCCAACCAATTGTTTTTGCTATGTATTGAAGAAGGCAAAGTTCAGGTGCTGATAGTCATGATTAGGTGGAATATCACAAAAGTAAGTTTTGAAACATCAACTAATATTGAAGTTTATGTAGAAAAATTCTAAGTATTCAAAAGCCTTTTCTTCTACTTTCAGTGGTTTCCTTAATTTAACTTTATAGTTTCACATAGAAGACATGATCTGGAGTAGAACTACATGAATAATGGTGGGGTTTGCTGTTTACAACTCCAATGATGTAAAATTTTACATAAAAGTAAAATTTTAGAAGATCTTTAAAAAGTTCTACTTTTTTTCTTTTCTAGTTTTTTTTTCATTCTTTAAATTGGATATTGGAGTACAAGGTGAACAGACCACATTGTTATGCCAGATTGTTATGCCATTAAATCTCCTATTGCCGCTGTCAGAGGTAAAGCACTCTTAAAGGTGGATCAAGGTCTAATGAAATAGGCCATCACTTACATTCTTAAACCTAGCATAGGTCTCATCTCATCCTTAACTCCAGTCCTGTTGCTGTGGGCAGGTGGAAACCTAATTTTGCTTGCTTTCCTTGATTTGTGAGAATATAATTCAATATGGTCAGTTGAAGTATCTAATGATGAAAGCAGTCAAATATGAAATTAAAATGCTAATAAATCCCAAAGAACATAAGTATTGTCAAGCATAATCCTATAGATCAAACTGCATTTCAAGAACCTTTACAATTTCTTCAAATACTAGCCTACCATATGCCAGAAAAGTTATTTTAAAAGGACTCTGTCTTTGATGGGCTAACAAAGGGAAAAATGATAGTAGATAAAAAAATTAAAATCGTGGGTCAGTCAAGAATTCAAGAACACTGCTGTGAAAGCGGAACAAAAGAATAGCTGAAAAGTTTAGCTGAAAAACTATTATACAAATAATATTTAATTTCACAATAACATGAAAAGTAACAAGGGAGGAGAAAAGAAGAAAATCCCAATGGGAGCAAATATCAGTTGAGTCTTTGTGAAACTGAGCAATTATTCGTACTGTATAGGAAAGGAAAATCACAGACTTGAAGTCTTCTCTTCTAACTAACAAAATGTCTTTCATCTCGAAGACACTAAGAGAAACAAGTGTGAGAAAACAATCAGGCAAGACAGAAAATTTTGTTTAGGAGAAATCATGATCACTCTTATAAGCTTCTTAAGGTGGGAGAGGACAGAATATTAAAGTAGTGTACGTATTCAAATGAAGTTTTACATCAGAAAAAATACCCCTGGGGATAGGTCTGGAGCTCGCTGTCAAGAAGGTATCCAAGTGAACCGAAGATATTCCTACTACTACAGGAAATTATTTAACCTAGGTATCGTTAGCTCAAGTAGATTTTTTCATCTGCTCTCTCTGCAGAGAGTAACTGCCAAGGCTTGGAGGAAATCATGCTCTGGCCAAACCTGAACTGCTAGAGGAGTGCCTCTGGAAGGGAGTACACCATGGGACAGTTTCAAGCCTTCTTCACCTCTCCAGAATAAACAAGAAATCAGCCCTTGCAATAAAATATATCACATATCCAAAGCTTTGCAGACAAAAATATAACTATAAGTGTGGTTGTACTACTAACATGATCAGATAGTTCTAATCAGCAATATCAAAAGAAAAACAACCTATTCATTCAACATTTAAAAATTATGGGCCCAAGATTTCAACATGGGTAAAGGTTGATAGTCGAGTTGTAAACCTTGGAAAATGTGATTATGCTATTGAAACAACAATAAAGAATCTTTAACTCTTGAAACACAAAAGGTTCTGCTATAATTATAAATATTAGGAACTATAAAAGACTGCATCAAGTGAAGAACTAAGAGACAGGTATTACAACCTTTGCTGTTTCTGTAAAAATTTTATTAGCTAGAGAAGCAATGGAATTAGACCAAAGGGAATGAGTTTCTGGAAGCTATTACCAACCATAAACTAGTAAAGGAATAGGGAATTCTGCAATAGTTACACTGCAAGCTATTAACATTGTTTTTTCTCTTTCCCTTTTCCCCGTAAATGGCTGTTCAATATGAAAAATTACTCTGTCAGCAGAGACTTTTCGTAATCCACCCTGATCATCAACCTTCATTGCTTTATTGAGACAAACGGTCAGTAAGCAAAACATTTTTATGTAAATGGAGTTAAGAATTCAGAATCAAGATTTTGTCATCTGAGAATAGAAACTGAAGAAAAAATCTGGATCTACCCTGTCAAACAAATTAGAGATGAGTGGCCAGTTCCAAACTATCCCTTGATTCAATTAATCTCGGTTGAGTTGTGCAAAATTATTTACTGACTGAAAAACTTTTGAATTCCTTTGGCCAGTATTTATTTTATTATTATGAACACTAATTATTCTCAGAGTTCTCTAGTGCAAATGCTATTTCTTGGTAACATATGAGAAACAAAGAGTTGTGGTTACATTTTGTTATGTTCAGTTTTCCTCTCATGAAGAAACAGGCATAAAAGCTTATTCTTTTCATTTAAACCTTATTAAATTAACACCCTGCAAATATTTTTGAGATATTATTTTTTTATTGGAAAATAAAATTTTCTCAAAACTGAATTTACAACATAGCATCAAATGTAACAAAATATTTAGTTAAAAATAATGTGAAATGTGGTTTGTTCCACCTTTTTTCTAACTTTGCTTGATATTTTCTAATTTAAGCACAAAAAACTCACATACTGCCCATGATACCGTGTTTCCTCAAAACAAAGATTTCAATAACGCATATTCAATAATTAAAATTAATCAGGATGTCTTTCCACGACATTTTAAGAGTTTAATCTTTCAGTGAGAGCCAATAAATATCTCCATTTTAAGTCTCTAAATCACTCGGGGCTCTGGGCTGAGAGAGGTGTCAACAGATTTCCAAATCTCACTGTCCAAGACAGGACTCTTTATACCTCTGACTTTAACCAGTTGCTTCAAAAAGTATTAAAAATTAATGAATGTTTTGCTTAAACCCTTGCTTTGAGCCAGGCAGTGGAACTTTGAATCCACGGTCCCAGAACAATGCTGTGATCCTGTCCACACCAAGCAGAGTCCTTCTCCATGCCGCTGCCGGCAGCTGATGTGGATTCAGCTTTTCTGAGGGGCTAGTGAATCACAATCTACCTCTGCACACTGTGGTTTTACCACTGAGTCACTGAATATATATACACCGTTCTACTCTTGCTACATTTTTTGCAGCTCAAGTCTTGACCACCATTAGCAGGCACTCTAAGGTGTTTTTTCCTTTGTCACTAGCCGCTCTATCTTTTGAATCTTGTTAGTCCTTTTGGCTACTTTTGAATTCTCCTTTCTTCTCTCTCCATAATCAGTTAAAAATCTCATGTCAGATTAAATGCTTGGTCAGAAAAAAAGGAAAATCAGAGATTCATATTCTCTTTGAGTCTATTTTTTCCCCTCAAATGAACACAAAAATGAATAATTAGCTAGTATTATGCAGTAATTCATGCTTCTTTAATGATTTAGGCTGTCGTACACAAAGAAAACATAACCTGCTAAACTAGACACTGTAGAGCTAATCTGTAATTGTTAGCTCCAGAAGATCTGAATCTTCCCAACTGGGCTAAATGGACAATCTCCATTAGTTGTCACTGTGGAGGTATATATTCTCTTTGCAGGAGAGCAAACACAAATGGAATAACCACAAAAACATAAGTAGGGCTGAAACTACAAGCAGAGAAAGGTGACTGTGTCTTCTTTCCAGTCTTCTTATCTCTCATTTTCCCATCAGGGACTTTTGCCAAAAAGTCTAGATGGAGAAGTCTGAATGGAAAAAACTACTTTTCACTCTGTGGAAAGACTGTAGCAGAAATGATTCCTGACATCTTGCTGTCAAAGCCTTCTTTCTAGAGCCGTTCTTCCACTAACTAGTTTCCCCACAGACCAAAGATTTCCAGCCCCCTATTAAGGGCAGGAGAGAATGGCCATGAACGTTTGTGCCTACATGTAAATTCACTGTCTTTAATGTCAGGCAGACAGAAATACATAAAATTGCATACATTGCATAGGAAAAGTGTCTTTTAATCCCTTCAGAGAACAATGCTGCACTAGATTAAAGGTTTTCCCCTTTTATTTAATGAGAGGATTTGCTGTGCCATAACCAATGAAATAATACCTATGTTTGTATGCCATGTACCACCAGATACTGTTCTTGCCCAACTGAATCAGTGTGAAGGTGAGAATAGTTATCCCTCGGAGGGAAAGAAATGTAAGGACATTAAATGTGTTATGCTGAGGTCTCTAACAGCAAATTTGCATGCAGTGCAGGTGGGCTCAGCCCATTGCACATCTCCCCGTCAGGTCTCAACCCTGATGCCCTTTCCCTTCCTCTCCAGGTCCTGGCTCTGAGCTTTGTCCTGCCCCCTGCTGAGACACTTCTGTCCCAGCGCTTCCCTTTGCCCTGTCCTCATGCTACCACTCACCATCTAGCCTCTCTTTCCCTACCGTGTTCTGTCCCTGCCTCCATTTCCTTTTCCAAGTTCTCAGGTTTCTTCTATCCCTCCTCCATTCTTTTCCACTCACATGAACATGGGTCCTACATCACTGACAAATCCTCATTTTTTTCATCAAAAATCAGTTCATCATAGATCAAAGTACAGAATTACAGCACATTACTCAACAATACATACAAATTCTGGCAGCACAGAAAAATGCAAATTTCAGGTGAACTATATACAACTGTATGAAAGTTACTATGCCCTGTTGGGAATCCAACATGAATTCTATATACTTTTTTTTTTTTTTTCCTGCCCACAATATATTGCATTATGTGAAAAAATATAGAGCTCTCAGGTCTTTTGAGATATATATATCTGAAAAAAGTTATAACACGTCTGACAATAAGTATACCAGCTGCATACAGCTACAGAACTATTTCCATTTGGGAGTAAAAAGAATAAAGTTAAAGAGATTAAAACTGAATTGTTACTTGCTAGTTAGGAATAAAAATGAGGAATTAAAATTACATCGCTAAAGAAACATACCAACAGGCCACAACTTGAATTATATGCTTCCAGGTTTATTTGTGTTCTCTTGTTTTATAAGTAATATTTTCTGCAACAAATGTAATATTTTGACAGATACAAATGTTTGTGGGAGGGAGGGCTTGCAGAAATAAGGTGGGTGAAGGTTTTTGCTGATTTTAGCATACACAGTTTCAGCCTTCATATTTTGCCGACCTTTATTTTTATCATCTACTGATGATGATGATTAAACAGACTTGTGTTTCCTTTACTTCAATTCCAGCAAACAAATCCATTAAGTCACAAACATTCTCAGAAATGTAAGAATTCCAGAATAATGTCAAGTGTGGGAGTTCACTAACTTGAGTACTTTGTTAACAGAAGTCACTGCCTCTGTCTAGCTAAAGTTTCCATGGGTTTGTGTTTGCGTTTGATGGGAAGAAAAGATATGAAATTTGCCAGTAACAGCACCTGTTATCAACAGGAATTTCTCTCTGGAAGGTGCTGGCACATTTACTATCAGCGTCTTCAGGTATCCATGTGATCTTCTTTCACAGGTATCCCTGTGAAAGACTCTGTAGTACGTTCTGCTGTTATTCACGCTATAAATTGCTGGCGTTTTATACTTGGAATCATTCTCAACTATCAGGATTTTTCATAGCTTTATTACAAACTATACAATTATAATTTAGCCTAATTCTCTGAACCTCATTGTCTTTAAAATCCTATGGGGTAAGCAATTAGACACAGTAGTCCTTCACCGTTTCCAAGACTCTCCTCTACCCCACGCCAATACAAACTTATCCTGCATCATCTGCACAGTCATATCTGCTTAAGCCACAGCAGGCAACTATGTCAGTTGATTAAAACTCCTTGAGCAAAAGGTCAGAGAAATGAGATCTTCACAGCTGTAGGATGACAAAATGAAAGTGAAGAAGTCAAAGCCAGGATTTTTCCTAGTTCCTGCTTCCTCCAGCCTGACAAGACGTAGTATAAGGTCCGTGGGGCCGTTGTCTTGGGGAGCCATTGAAATTCCTTTCACTTCACTGGGAAAAAAAAATGTGTCCTTGGCCATTCTGTGATGCACTGTGGTTAAATTTTTGTTCAGCCTCACTTTCTCTCTCTTCCATCAGCTAATATCTCAGAAATTGTTCTCAGACAGAGTCACAAAGGAGCTCTCTGTACTGTGTGTACGAAGCATTCAATCTCGCCCATGTGTACCTAAGTAAGCTCCAACAATCAATCAGTGGACCACTCCCTAATGAGACTACGCTAGTTTCAGTAACAGCTTCTGCACAGGACTGCATTTTGCCGTATAGATATGCTCTCAGTGCTGATGAATGATTGATATATGATAAAAAGGAGAACACCCCTATGGGAATTATTTTCCTTGAAAACATAAAATCATTTAATAATGCTTTTAGAAAGCTCTATTGTAAGAACTTCACCTCCCTTTTCTAATAATGTCAGTGGGGAAAGCAGTCCACAAATACTCTGACAAAGTTTCGCAGCTCAGAAAAGGCAGTTCCAGCCTGACCTCTCATCCCGTATGCACTGGTCTGCTGAGATAAAGAAATAGGTGCTGGCCCAGCAGCATCTGTGGAGTCATGCTTTCTCTCACCAATGGGCTTCCTACCACCTCCCTTGCTGGCCGGGTGGCCTCTGAGGCAGGCAGGTACTGATCCCATCAAAGAAATGAAGCTGAGAACCTCAGAGCTGCCAGGTGTTCTTCAGCTGCACCATAGGTTACGGATCTGTTAGGGCGAGTTCAGACGAAGGCCATGAAGATGATCAGAGGGTTGGAGCACCTCCCCTGTGAGGGCAGGCTGAGAGAGTTGGGGTTGTTCAGCCTGGAGAAGAGAAGGCTCTGGAGAGACCTTAGAGCAGACTTCCATTACTTAAAAGAGGGCCTACAGACAAGGTGGGCAAAAGGCTGTTTATCAGGGGTGTGGTGATAGAACTGGGGGTAATGGTTTTACGCTGAAAGATGGTAGATTTAGATTAGATATTTAGAAGAATTTTGATTTACTGTGAGGGTGATGAAGCAATGAAACAGGTTGTCTAGAGAAGTCATGAATGCCCCATCCCTAGAGGTGTTCGAAAACAGGCTGAGTGAGGTCATGAGGAAACTGATGTGGAAAAAAGAATCCCTGCCCATGGCAGGGGTGATTGGATCTTCAAGGTCCCTTCCAACCCAAACCATTCTATGATTCTATGATTCTATGATTCTGTGATTCTGTGATTCTATGATAGCTGATAGGTCCCAGGTTCACCGCCCCATAGCAGCCCACCTGACATCAGGACTACTGGGCATTCCCAGCCACAGAGTTTTCCCTGCCCAGA
This sequence comes from Cuculus canorus, assembly GCF_017976375.1. NCBI lineage: Eukaryota > Metazoa > Chordata > Aves > Cuculiformes > Cuculidae > Cuculus > Cuculus canorus. Next base: position 137,314,577 of record NC_071402.1, on the reverse strand, counting down.
GAGGGGAACAGGTGGACCTTCCTATCATTCATTCAGCCAGCCTGGGAATCTTGGATTTTACTGGTAATTTGTCTTATGCCTCCTAGGGGTGTGACCTGACTAGGAGGAACCTTAGCAGATCGAAGACCTGGCAGAAAGTGGACATGCTTTGTTCCTGAAAACTGCTATTTCTTTCTGTGAAAAACAGCAATTTCTCAGTTTTGAAATGAAACGGTATTTTGAATGGTTGGATACTCTTGCAGAAGAGAAGCTGGTTTTCCACCATTCTCTGAAATAAAAGAGCGTAATAACAAATGGAGGTCTCATACCTCTGGGCTGACTGAGAAGTGTTTCAACAAAGTGATACTCAAGGAAAACACTTTTTCTTTTTCTTTCTAAATAAAATCCATGTTTTCTCTAGTAAAGTCGAACATACAAAATATTTCTAGTTTTGCCCCTGGATTATCGGGTTTCCTGAGTAAAGGAACTCAGCCTCCCCTTCCATGTCTCCCATCCTTTTGAGCAAAACATTATGTACCTAAGGGACCAGGCAGTTGCTCTCTCTGCAGGGAAATCAATACACTGCTGACACTTATTCGTATGCCTCATGTCATCAACAGCCATAATATGAAGTTATTATGCAGTATAACCACTTTTTACACCATGGTTGCTGCCATGGTAAATGGAACTGTTGGCCAAATGATTCATACATAATCATACAAACTCCTGTCCTTAGGGGTTCACTTGGATCTTTTATTACCACCAGACGTCTTTAGTAGCTTTGCGCATTAAGGAAGTAACGTTGCTGCCAGCTTAGAAAATCTTGTCAGGCTCATCATGGCTTGCTGTGCACTTACCAGTCCACGCAAAGGTGAAGGTTATCTTGCCAGCCCAAGTATTCAGCCAGGCTGGACATCCCACAGCCACTGTTGGGCCCATGACTTACATGGAAGCAAGGGTGTGAATGAGGCCATCTGTGTCTACCTAGGCGAGATTTCATGGTACTCAAGGTACCCAAGAGGAGGTTGAGGGGAGACCTCACTGCTCTCTACAACTACCTGAAAGTAGGTTGTAGAGAGGAGGGAGCTGGCCTCTTCTCCCAGGTGACAGGGGACAGGACAAGACGGAATGGCCTCAAGCTCTGCCAGGGTAGGTTCAGGCTGGACATCAGAAAAAAATTTTTCACAGAACGGGTCATTGGGCACTGGAACAGCTGCCCAGGGAGGTGGTGGAGTCACCGTCCCTGGAGGTGTTTAAAAGATGGGTAGATGAGATACTCAGGGGCATGGTTTAGTGGTTGATAGGAATGTTTGGACTCAATGATCCAGGAGGTCTTTTCCAACCTAGTGATTTTGTGATTCTGGGATTCTGTGACTGTTTAAATCTATGTTTTTTGACCCCCCTAAGAAATGTAAATCTTTACTCAATTTCGACTGTTTAAATCTATGTTTTTTGACCCCCCTAAGAAATGTAAATCTTTACTCAATTTCCAAATCTGCATTTCTTTCCAGTTCAAGCAAATCATCTACTATATTTTGTCTTCCAATCTTATAACCAACCTACTTTGCTAGCCACTATCGTATGCCAGATAGTCCTATCACCTTTTATAACATAGGTTAATTATTCAGGAAAAACAAAGCAAAATCTTCTTCTGAGGTTGTTAGGGTTTTTTTTCCCACCTCGCCTAAGTAATGGGATAGCTGCTGACTATGCCCCACTAACAGTGTAATTGAAATATATAGCAAGGTCGGTCTTTCTCATGGGATGAAGTCAGAACATGGAGAGTCTATAGCTAGGCATTATCTTACAAAAAGCCACCCATGTTTTCCAGGATGTACTTGGTACTGTTACAGGGCACTGCGAGAAAGCTGATGAGGAATGATACAAAACCCTTCAGAGTCCACTCAGAATAGGAGTACTTTTAAAGACCTTTTCTTATGCGTACCCTGACATTGATGGCTCAGAGAAACACCTTTAAAAACACAGCTGAAAAAGTTGTTGTTACAGTAAACATGAATTAGGTTTAATAGCCTTCTGCCCTCCATTTCAGGCCTCAAATGCTCTCAAGAGGTCAATAAAACTTTCCCTTTATTATAGTCTGTCAAATAATGCAGACAATGCAGGTGAAAGGTTCTCAAATAAGTAAAGGGGAATGCAGTTGTAAGCAAACAGAGGAGAACAAACCGAAGACAAATGACCATATGTGTTGTTGAGTCATTGCTTCCCAGGTACCTGTTGCAGTTTAATACCAGCCACCGATGGAAGCACTTGCTCAACTCTGCTCTCCCAGCAGGATGGGGAACAGAATGAACAAACACTAAAACTTATGGGTTGAGATAAAGACAGCTTTAAAAAACAGCAAAAGGGAGAAAAATAAATAAATAACAATAAGTATTCATTATTATTTTTATATACACAAAACAAATGATGCACAATACAATTCGTTACCACTCAATGACCGATGACAAGTCTGTCCCTGAGCAGCAATTACTGGCCCCCAGCCAATTCCTACAGTGCATATACTAGCATGACATCTAATGGTATGCAATCCCTTTGGCCAGTTTGGGTCAACAGTCCCGGTGGTGTCCTCTCCCAGCTTCCTATGCAAAGCCCTGCCTTCTCACTGGCAGGCCAGCACGAGAAGCTGAAAAGTCCTTTTTCCCAGTTTTTAGGGCTTCCTCACCCTTCTCAGCAATGACTGAGAGAAGCTTTGTGATGACACCAACCAGCATTGTCAGTGGCTTTATCCAGCTGGGACACGTGAGGTGGACTTACAGAGCTCTTGGAGAAGCTGACAGATGAAGTCTCAAGTCTTCACTTCTAAGTGTCTCTCAATGACACTAGTCTCCTTTTGTTCCTGCAGGTTTTACAAAAGCAGTACAATTTTTTTGCCCCATTTGCCTCAGGAATCCCTCCTACAGGAGTTTTTTCAGAGGTCAGCCACACTGAAACTGAACCACACAGGTAATAGCAAAGGAGTCATAAAAAATGTACAGTGGGCAAGAAAGGATGGAAACCACTGCAAGGGGCTCTGACCTCCTTCTGTGATGATTATGAGGAGAAAATACTGGTGGCATACTAGAATGGCCAGAGGGTCATACCTGATTTACACGCATGTGATTCCTGGGCAAACATGGTAGACACAACATTATCTATCAAGTTTATACTTGAACTTAAGCTTTGGTTAAGGGATGAAGAGAAGAAGGGAGAAAAGTAATAGCCCTGCTGAAACAGTAGGCTCTGAGCTGATTTCTGTGAGAAGATTTCATCCCAGCCACTCTTGGGAGATTGGAACCTACAAGCAGTTGCACACACTCTTTCTGGATTCCTCAACTGAAATTTTCTCCATATAAACACTGTTAAGCTTGTCAGTATATTGCTTGTAAGAATCTGGGTAGATCTAATAAAAGTGCAAGCAAAGTAACTGTGATTAAATCCTTCTGCTTAGGCCTCACAGATGCTGCTGTGTTTTGGTTTGTTGGTTTTATTTAAAAAAAAAAATTGTTTGTTATGTAAGATTCTATTTGAAATTTTTTTTTCACAAAGACTTGAACTTCTGTTTCAATTTGGTAAACCGGAAAACTACTTCTTGGAAAATTGTATCCAAGAAGATTTTCATCAGATTTATTCTGGCAGGATTGTGTTAAGGAACAGTGTCTTATGAGGTAGAACAATTGTAAAATTATGGATTTTAATTGCGTTGAAGAAATTAATAGACTTCGTCAACCCAAGCAGTGGCAGAATGACAAATGAGGAAAAAAAATAAAATAGTTGGCAACTTTCAGGGAAAAAATTATGTAATGATATTATGCTTTAAACTTTACTGGTTTAGGGTAACCAGTATGTACTTGAAACTCCTGTGGAAATTCAGCCTGTGCTTTATGACAGTATAAAATTTCCAAACATTCCCATGCTCGTGAAAAGGACTTTTTCCAAATTACTTCATGAGTGACACTTAGCATTTATGTAAAAGCCCCTGTGTTTCAGCAGAAGTGTGCAAGCAATACAAAAGTAAATGTACCAGAAAGCTGGCTTTTATCTAGCGGGTCATTTTCTTTGATTTCACATAAATTGGATATCTGTTCAAGTATAAACTCCCTCCTTCTGCCTCTTCCTCTCATACTATTGTCTGTGAAGGCAGGTTATCTGAGGTTTCAGTCTCAAGCAATGATACTCTTAAATGTTTTGGATTACCTCAGTTGTGTTTTTTATGCATGGAAACACAGTCATTACTTCAAGGGAAATTAGTCTTTCCATATAGTACTAGAGTAGTTAGACTACATTGTCAGCTGGAGTGAGCTGTATGCTGATTTACACCGGTTGATTTACTCCTTCCTTTGCTAAAATACTCATCACTCTCAGAAGCCCCAAAGACTTTTTAAAATCTGTTGTAAACTAACCACAAAGTAGTTATACTTCCTGCCACAGTCCTCTCTGGGTGTCGAGAGAAGGGCACCAACAAAGTGCCCTTTACAACAGAAAAGGATCACGTGCAGAGCAAATTTTTAGCGGGAGCCTAGGTCTTTTCTCTTCTCAGCTGAGCGGTGTCACACATATGTTCCAGATTCTTTTCACTGCTTTCTCTTTCCATAACATCACTGTACTCTGGTGTATGAAATCTATTGAAAGGGTAATCAAGGATCACATGAGAAATGAAATGTGGAATCTAAGTAAGAACAAACGCAGGACTTATTTAGTTGCATTAGTAAGCAGTAGAACAGAAAATATATTAGCTTCTGAATTACCCAGGACAGGTAAATCTCCTAATCTCTAAAATCCTGTAAAATTTATCATTTTTATTAAGAGATTCCATCTGTACATTGCAAAAACAAGTGAGGTTGTGTAGCCAAAACTATGAATACCCTTCAAGCCATCCTGTCAACAACCATCAAAGCGGAGCTGTACAAATTCCTTTCTTGACCGGTGTTCTCTCTCTGTACAATGGACAATTTCAAGCCACAGACCCATAACAGATTCGGCAAGGTGGCACATAGATTAGGATGTTCACAAGTTGAAACACGTGCATCTGCCAGACCCTTCTATTAGTATTTTTCTACAGAAGAGAATGAAAACACTTTGCACAATTTAAATGACTTGAAGCCAGGGTGACACTGGTGATCTGTCATACTCCAAAGAGAGGTAAATTGAATTGGGTGATACATATAACTTAAGGGTTACCATAATGTAGTTCCAAGAAATTTCTCACATAGAGGTTTCTTTAGCGCAGTTAACACCAGAAGAAACTGTCAGACAAGACTTCAAGCGAAAATACTTCATTTTATTTTAACTCATTGAAGCAATGCCCAAAAATGCTTAATTTGCTAGACTGGAAAACACTGAAAATATATAGAAACATACTGTTTCTTATTAAAAAAAAAAAAAAAAAGGAGCATATTTGTACCAAAATACTAATTTCAAAGCTCGTTTCCTCAGGAGTCTTTAAAAAATTCATTCCATGCAATCTAAAGTTAGCAGAGACTGAGCCAATCAAATTGGAAATAATACTAGGCAGCATACCTCTCTTTTGATTCCTGCAGAACAAAATTGACCTATGTAAACAATTGACCTGTCTGACTTCTTGCCATATGCAACATTAAAACTTTAGGGTTACCAAGAGCTCTCAAAGAATTGAGTGTTTCTGCAGAAAAAAGAAAATCCAGTTACACTGACTAAAAAAATCAAAACAAAATATATTCCTCACTGTTAGACAAAGCAAATAAAATTGTGTAAGGTTAGGGAGAAATCTACTCAGCAAAAACATTTCTCTGCTTTGACTGTCCAATATGTTCATTCACCTTCTTTGAAGCTTCTGGTGCTGGTCATTACTGGAGACAGAATACCAGCCTAGATGTTCCATTTTCTCATCTATACTTCAATTCTTTTATACAATCAAACAGTTTATGGCTTATTTCTATAGGAACATTAAAACTTTGCAGCAATTTTTAATAACAAGGTTTTTTGACAAGCCACTTGGTATTATAGGATGAAAAGTGAGAAATATTTCCTACTGATGTTAGGATTACTTTATGAGATGCATCTAATTCATCAACACATAATACATATTTTAATCTTCTATTGAAAAAAGCCCTTATTAATAAAAATTAGTCTGTCATCCCAATAACAAGCAAGGATAGCTCAATTAACTGGCTACTGCATTCCTCTAAATTAATTCTGCAAATTGAAATACACCAAAACTCTTGTAACTGGAAGATCCTTTTTTTACTGCTCACTGGGCGACTGCAACCACGGAAGTAGCATGTCACTACATCTCAGTCTGAAATTTCAGCAGATAATCCATTGCCCACGCTGCTGGGAATAAAACAGTGCAGCTGGATAAATGTAATCAGGTACTGCAGCAGCCTCTATAATGTTAAGTATCCTAAGTGACTGGAGCATAAATTCTCATAAGGAAAGAGAATCAAAATACATTTTTCACAAAAAAAGATGAATAAGAATTTGACTTCGGTGCTGACAGGAGGTATTTCAGTAATGAAGAGATATGTTTTCCTGTACGTACTACAGCCATTCTTATGGTCTGCTCCTTGGTGCTTGCTTCTCAGAATGAGATGACCTCCTGTGGTCTACATCCAAACTCAATGAATTCAGTCACCTACTTCCACAAGACCTATTTCAATGTTCCCCATATGAAAAGGATGTCAAGCTTATTCTTAAAAAGTGGCTTTAGCTCCTCCTACTCTCATTAGAAACTTATTCTAAAACCTGAGTGTAAAAACAGGTGAAAACATCCTATCAATTTCCAGCCAAATTCTTCCATGACCGTTTGATATCATTCTAGTAAGGAGCCGAATGGTGCCCTGGAAGTGGCGATGGCAACAAGGGCACAGCCAGCTCTATGTCAGTGTGACTGTGAGCACCTCCAAAGCCTGTGGAACAACCTGGCATATGGAAGACTGCTTACAAGAAGCACTCTGTCTTCCAGGTTTCCCCCATGTGTCATCATAATCATGATCCTCATGAAACTGAAATGACAGAATAAAAGCTGGAGGGTTGATGAGATTGTGCACAATGGATGTTCCTAATTACACTAGGTTTCTAAAATATTACCATCTTTTTTTTTAAAAAAAGAGGGACTTTTTTTTTAAAGGCCTAAGACTAATAAGAATGAGCTGATTAAGGACAAAAATATGAGTACAATTCAAAGAAACACTGAGGGAAGGGAAAAAGAAGAGCTCCACATAGCAAATAGAGAAGAATGGGGAATATGTTCAACCTTCCTCTGGCAAAGAGAAAAGTAATAATTTGTTACATTCTGCATCCTACAGGAAAGTGTAAAGATACTAGACTTCCATGAACAAACTGGGAAAGTCCTTCCACAGATGATTTTTGAGAGTAGAAAACAAATGTAAATTAAGAGAAAATAGAACACAGGTCTAGTCTGAAACCTGGGCTGTATAAATTGATCATCAAATAGACTCTACAGACTTGTCTGAGTTTATCAGATTTATTAATTGGTACCACAAGTGTAAAATAACCCTGTTTGCACAAGGCTGGCCTCCAAATTGGGTGTTACTAGGGAGGGAAGAAACCCTAAAATTAATGTTTTCTGGAATCTATTTCCATCAGCTACATGCTCAGTGGTTGGTAAATAAAATTAAGAAATGCATACAGAATTAAACAGAACACACCATTGTGTTACTGTATAAACCCAAAATGTGCCCACATCTTAAAAGCTGCCTGAAGTTCTTAGCAAACTTCTGCTAAAAAACTTTATAGTGGAGTTAGAAAAGGACAGAGAAAGGAAACAAATGCTATCAGATATGTGGAATACATTCCAGATTAGATGAGACTGTAACGAAGAGGACTTTACGGCTTAAAAAAGCCAATGAAGAAAATATGATGTTGCTTAATAAAATTAGGAATTCTAGGGAGGAGGACATTTATTGTTTCTCAGAGGACATGGAAGAAATGGAAATCAGCCCTTGCAAAATCATCAGCTAGCACATTTACAATAAGAACTACATTTTTTCATATAGATCTATTTAAATTGGAAACTCATTTCCACAGAATTGCCACAGCATTTCACAGAGGCTAGTAGGATAAATGATTTCAAAATACATAAAACAAATTCACAGAAGGTAAGGTCATTATAGCTTTTGAAAACAAAGTTCTAAACGCTATCTCAAGCTCAAGCAGGCTTTTAACTGCTGATTACAGCAAATACATTTTTAAAATATATAAAGGTCACCTCATTATTATTAAAGTGGTTTGATCTATACATGTGCTCTAAAAGTGCTTGTTTTATTGAACTCAGCATTTCCAAGATATGTATTAATCACTGAGTCATGACAATACTGTGTTACTTTTAAGCATATGCACATGCCTGAAGAACATTAATGTGAAAAATAGAGACAGTTCCTCAATTAAACAGTATTTTATTTACTAAACCTCCTCATAGGCTCATTTTAAGTACCCCAGTTGTGTATTAGAGATTTTAGGTCCTTTTAGTACTGAGATTGAGGGAACAGATTTTGGTTTAAAAGAAATCTGTAAATTCACCATAAGGAAAAAAAACTTACTCCAAAGACCACACAGAAAAAGGTCACAGCCTTGGATATTTCTGTGGAGCAAGCTAACCAGATACAGTTTGACATTTTTTTTTGCTGAGACCATGGTCTCTTCACCAGAATGTTAAGCACAGCAACAGCCATTAATGCCAGTTTTACAAGGATTTTCTTTGCTCTACTTTTCATTGACATCACCTCGGTAATGAGGCTCTTACAAAAATTCTCAGCTTCCTCATTGCTGGTTGGTTTCCTTCTTTATCTGAATGAAATCCAATCTTTAAAATCTTCCCACAGAAAAGCAATAAAGCATCTCACCAGTCAAGGTTCATATACCAGATATGCAGCTAAAGCTGGTTATTTATTTTTATGCAACGGAAGGAACCCTTCTCTAGACACATAATACAGCATCCCGAAATACAACTTAAACACATGCTCATGCAGAAAGTCAACTGTTTATTGAAGGAACGTTTTATTTATTTTACTAAAAGAAAAGACAACATTGAATCATAGAATCAAAGGATGATTGAGGTTGGAAGGCATTTCTGGAGAATGGCTCATACGATCCTCTGCTTAAGTAGATTCAACTAGAGCTAGTTGCCCAGGACCGTGTTCAAACAGGTTTTGAATGTTTCCAAGGATGAAGACTCTGTTGCCTTACTGGACATGTCTCAGTGCTTGATCACCCTCACAGAAGAAAAAGTTTTTACCATTCTCTTTTTTTAACATTTGTGCCCATTGCCTTTTGTCCTGTCACTGGGCACTACTAAGAAGAGACTCTCTGTCTTCTTTAATCTCTTCCATTGGGTATTTACACAGACAGCTAAGACCCACCTGAGATTTCTCTTCTTCACGCTGAACAGTCCCTGCTCTCTCACCCTTTCCCCATACATCAGATGATCCAGTCCCTTAATAATCTTTGTGGAGCGTTGCTGAACATGTTACAGTGTGTTCATGTCTTTCTGGTACTGAGAAGCCCAGAACTGGAGCCAACACTCCAAGTATGTTTCACCAGTGCTAAGCAGAGGGGAAGGATCACCTTCCTTGGCTGGTAGTGATGCTTTTCCAATTGCATCCTAGGAGGCTGTTAGCTTTCTTTGCACATGTTCAACTTGGTGTCCACCAGGAACCCCTGCGCCATTCTCAAAAGTTGTTTTTCAGCTGGCTGGCCCCAGTCTATACCGGTGTACGTGGTTATTCCTTCCCATGTGCAGAAATGGCATTTCCTTTCTTTGAACTTAGTATGACTCATGAAATTTACATGGAGCAGAAGCAGTTTAACAAAATAGCTATTTATCATGCACAGAAAATACATTTCTGTCCGTCTTCCGTTGTATATCCCTGTGGTTAACAACTTCATAGCAAATTTAAGAACGATTTTCTGATTACTTTTATTTCAGATCATCAAGACTGAGGCTGCAAGGGGACAAAAAGGAAAAAAGTGAAGCAACATAGATTGAAAATAAGTTCCTTTGATGGGCCTTGAATAACCGTATCTTGATTATGGCAGTTGTAAAGCTTGGAAGATGTCTATGAATATGTAATGATCAAACACCTTGTCAGTTAAACTTTTCAACTTCCCCATTCTAGCAGAAAGCACAACAGAATACTAATGATTCTCAAAATCTTTTCCTTTTTTTTCAAGCCTAAACAGGTGGTGTTCAAAGTGCCCAAGGAGACAAATTATCTGCATCAAAAATGCCAGTGTGGAAAGACATAGCTTAGTTCTTCAGTTTCAAAGGAAGAAACAAACACAGGTAAGATTTTCTGTCAAGGTACCTTGATGAGATATAATTGCTATTCTCTCACTAACAAAGAGCTAATTTTGTATTTTCGAATGTTTTCATATTTATTCCTAATCAGTAGAAAGAAGGAATCATAGTACTGCTGACCGTTCCCATATTAATACAGCTTTTTACTTGAAATCTGTTTGATGTATAAAGTTATAACTTTCAGTTGAAACTTATTCAATAGGCCTAAGTTATTCAGTTGTCTTCAAAAGTCAGTAAGTCACTCACTGCTAAGCTTATCTCCCTTCCAGTCTGAGATTATGTTATACAGTGACTGTATTCTCATTGAATCATAATATAAACTCAACCAGGAAATGGAATTTTGAGAGAAAGTGGAAAGTAAGGAGAAATGGTAGAGGAGGGAGAAGAGAGAGAGGAAGGGAGGGAAGAAGGCAGTCAATACAATTTCGCTCAAATTCCCTTCTGAAGTACAAAACAAAGAAATTATTCTTCCTGGATGCTCACCTTTTTTGATCTCCCTGTTCTTCTCATGCAATTAATTTCTTGCCACATTCTACTTTATTCTTCTATTTCTGGGAGTTTTAGTTTGTTTTCTCAAATCATGTCTGCCTGCTACTCATTCATTTCTCATTCATTATTTCCTCTTTCACTGCATTTTCCTGCTGGCTCCATTTTCCTTGCTGAGCTGCAGACTGAATTCTGTGATTTCCTTCATGTCTAATAGTTTTCCTTCCTGTGCTTATTAATCCTCATTGATTTTAATTTCTAGTAGCACTTGTTCATGCCTCTCTGTCCCTTCACACGATAATTTGAGAATGGACATTCCACGTCTAAATATCTTCAATCCAAATTGCTAAAATGCCTTTCTTAAAAAAAAGAAAAAATAAAATTAAAAAAAAAAAAGAAGAAGAACCTAAGAATGGCTTTGTCTAGGAAGAAGTTAAATATGTTCCATTTTTCTGGATCTCTTTATTTCTGTCTATCTGTCTAACTATAGGTAGAAATTACTATAAATTTCTCCAAAGTATGTGATTCTCTCTCAGTTTCTTCCAGCTATATGTGTCCTTCTGTTCCTTCAACTCCTCAAAACATTTCCTCTACGTGTTATTCCCAGGAATGCCCTTTTCACCATCTGGGTCTATGGTGTGAGGGAAGGGGAGAAGGGTCTGTTATAGGTCTGTTTCTTTGCTTCAGACTTGATCCCTGTGTCCATACGAGCTATCCCTCCAAACCATCTGTCTATTTGCTGACAAGCAATGTGAATGTTTAACTTTCTCTCCACTGGCTTTCTGGCCTTTCTTCTTTCTTGATCACTTTTGAGAGCACTTTCATCTTGTTATTGACAGATAAACTGGACATTTTCTTCTCCTGGCCCTCTCCTTACAACTTGACACCAAAATATTTTCTAAATCCTAATAACTCACTCCTAAAATAGCTGTATCTGAAATACAGTTATAAAATAATATAAAATAATATAAAATAATATAAAATAATATAAAATAATATAGCGAACCCACTGTTTTAGTTAGAGTCCCCATCTTGCAGTCATCCTTTAATAGACTCCATTCTACTTGTTATGCGCTAAAAATAACTCAGCTTTACTTAGCTTTCTCTTACTCCTACTTCTCAGCTCCATCCCCCAACCACTGCAACATCAATCCCCTTCACCAGTAAGCCAGCTCCATCCTACACTTAAAAAGATTTTAGGCATACACCTTTGAGCTTCCCACAAACATCCCCAAAATTACCTTGTTGTTCTCTCAAATAATTTCCTGAAATTGACCTTTGCAATGATGCTTACAAGAAATAGACTTGACAACAGTTAGATGTCTGGTAAATAGAATGTGCTGCCTGCTATTTTTTCTGTATTATCTGTTCCTCGCCTTTCTTTTGCCCCACCCTGTGCTTTAAACCAGGAGGGAATGGCTTTAGAAAGAATCTTGTCTGCTGGCTTTTGGTTAGTGCGGCATCTAACAGAGTGATCTTTACTTTAACAGAAAATTCTAGACACTATCAGAGAACATGCAGTACGCAGAATACCACTCCATATACGAGTATGATAGATATGTTCTGTCAACAATCTTTTGAAATCCTGACAGGACCTCGGCACAGAGAGTCTTGCCATCAAACTGTAGGTCATAATGTCTGCCAGTGAGAAGAATGAATACCAAAAACTTCCAAGTTTTACCATGAGACAGCTAAGATTACTTCCTGTTTTACTCTTTTACATAGTACAAGCATTCTAGAAAGTTTAGTGCTTGCAACAGTACGAAAGAAAAAAGAGAATTAATGAAGTTTCAACTTCATTGATATAAATTCTCATCCCACTGACTGAAATAAACTCCCATGAAAGTGAGCAGCTAAAAGGTGTGCAAGGAGTCAGCACTCTGACACATAGAGGGTGGGAAAACATATATCTAAGGCCACACAACAATGCTGACAGAAGATGAATATATCCGGAGACTAGTCTCAGTTCTTTCTTGATGTGAAAAATTCTTTAGAAATACAGACTTGTCTGCAATCTGAGTCTCACCCACTTGAACCGTTTGAATTTATATAAATCCTACATCAGCAAATGTTCAAACAAATACAGCAGGTTAACAAATTGTCTCTAATCTCAGCTGGGGTGTAAACCCAGATTTTAATAAAGTTGCATATATCTGCAGAAGATTTAGCTGTGTCACGGAACAGTCCTGTTAATGCTACTGTATCCAGAATATTACGTCTTACCACATTATAAAAATTATCTGTGGAAGGCTTCTTAATCATGCAAAGCTATATGCTAGTTTTTTTCTAATCTAGTTTCTTCATTTCTTTTATTTTTTTTTTTTTTTTGTTACTGGATTCGGGCATAGGAAATTTACTTCCTGAAATTTGGGAGACAGAAGTACAAGGTTAGATATAGTTCAGAATAGAATGGATGAAATGTTTGAAATCTCTCACTTAAGATTTTAAGTGGCTTATAGAGAAATTGAAAAAAATCAGATAACATTTGATGGGCGTGATGCCCTCCAAGTGAGGTTCTTAGATTACGATCTAAGAAATCAAGCTGCTCACCTGAAAATAAGTTCATATTAGAAAATATAATATTGATTCTGGTTCCTGAAGGTAAAATGACCAGAGAGGTTGAAACATAATCTTCTGTAGAAGATTGTAGATTGGCTAGGCAAAGATAAGTTTGAAATGCATTTACAGTATTTCTTAGCTTGTAAGATTTTTTCTTATGAATGTCAATTATATGACATCTCAAACAAAAGTGGGAAGTCTTAGTCTGAAGAGAAGTTGGGAGAGGTGAAAAATAAAAATCTAGCCTGCAAGGGTCATGAGTCACATTTTGCTATTATGATTTCAGTAATAAATATGGATTAGGTAAAATTAGTCTTTGAGCAATTAGGATAGGGAGAATAATAATTATGTCTCATATTCTTTTAATTCTGAAAGTTTGGTTCTTGCCTACTCCAGTACCTGCATGGGCAAAATTGTATTGAGTTGTAATTTGACTCACTATTAATTGCTGATATATACTGATTAAATAAGGAGAGGAGGGAAAGTACTCCTGGGGAGCAAGTGATCAGCAGTCTAAATATGAGGACTACTGACATCCCATGATTTTACATTTTCTGACTGTTAATTCTAAAATCCTGGCTCTCAGAATGTGCTGCTTTTTTGTTTGTTTGGAAAGGAAGGTGCAGGATATGATATGGTGAATTATTTTATAAAAGAGAAGTAAAAAAACTCATAAATCCTGCAAGAAAAGTGATGTGCCAGAGATGATCATGCGTACTTAAAACCATTTACAAATGGGGCAAAGCATGAGCAGCTGCATCCAGTACTTAAAACTCTCAGATAGAGAACAGATCATTTACAAATACCAATGAGCTTTGCCTGAGAAACTTGCTGTACATGCAAAACAGACATCCAAAGGAGAAATTCCTCATTTATAGCTCATGCTTTCTCTAATGGGAAGATTATTTGGAAATGAGAAAATAATATGTCACCTACGCTCTCATAATCTAAAGGATTCTGTTTGAAATATCCACCTACTAGAGTCAAATGAAGAGTGCAATAATGTAGCAAGCAGAAGAACGATTCTTCACTTAATGAAAGAGTTAGTAGCTAAAATATTTTAAGAAATTACTATTTACTCAGAAATGTGCTGTATTTTTGGTTTAAATGATAGAGTTTAAATGTTAAAAGATAACAGAAAACTTACAAACTACTGATACATTTTAAGTAAGACAGTCTTTAAGAGATAGCTATATCAGTTCAGGGAGGATCAAGTTTACTTGTATTTGGGCAAGGATAGGAGTTTTACTACTGTATTCATCACCTGCACATGTTTGAGTAGACACTAAAATAGATTATCATCTAACATAGCAAAACATCCTAGAAATTAACAATACTAAAATATTATTAAAATTTTCCTTTCAAGTAAATTTATCCCCAGTTCTAATAAAATGGAATTTATTCATCTCTTTAATGGCTTCCAAGCTAAATAATATGGCCTTCAATTTTTATTCCTGCTACATGAAGCTGTCTCTGCCCAGGGATATTATAGTTTTTTGTTGTCCTTTCCTTTCCATAGGGTGAGGAAAACAGTGATCTGAGCAAATAAGAGAGGAAAAGGTGCATCTGCATGTGTGAAGAATGGACTTCCATGTCTACAGGTAGGCTCAACTATATTTTATTATCTTTAGTTCAAAAAGGGTGACAAGAAGCAGCCAACTGTTCATCCAAAACCAAGAAGCCACTCCTGCACGCATATGGTAACAGGCAAAGTTATTCGTCAGAGAAAGACTTCAGAGAAAGTCAGGGTAAGAAGAGAAGTTTTGATATTAAGTTCATCTGAACATATCAAGGAAATGAAAAACAAAGAAAAGAAAAGCAAAATAGGTGCAAAGGGGGAAATAAATGAAATTAATATAAGGCAGTCATAAAAGACTACCTTACACTTATAAACTGGCATGTTTTTGTCTTAGTTTAACTAAATCAGTATGACATAAACACAGGCAGCTTTATGGGAACTCTCTAGAATGGGATTTCTGAAAACTGGCTAAAAAAAAAAAAAATTGTTGCCAGACTTGTTCCTGTCCAACGGTTCTGTCAAAAAAGAATTGACGAAAGAATCTGTCCCCATTAAAATATATTGCTCGGTGAGGTGCAGTCCCACAGCCTTAAGACAGGGACAGACACCATTGTGATCTAACTGCAGGGGACCTGTAGGCACTTTGATGAAAACAGACAAATAAGGAGAGTACGTGCTATGCCAGTTATTGAGAGATGAATTCACCCTTAGCCCAAAAAATAAATCTATGCCTATGAATGACTACAGAGCAGAACAGAGTTTAAGGAGGAAATGTAAACATATACATATATATATATCTGTGCAATTCTTTAAAATTTCAGAAGAAAACAACACTTTCGACTGGGAGACTGAAGATAGTTTTGGAATTATTCTTATTTCCTGGAGTAAAAAATATTTCTAATCAAACAATTCCTCAAATTTGCTATTTTCTTATGGAAAATTTGAATAATTCCAAAGACTCCAAACACAAATGTGAAATACCTTTGCCTCACAAATGCAGCTGTTTAATTTAAAACACAATAATGTAAAAGCTATACCTTAATTTAAAAATCACATTTGTTTGAAAGAATCTGAATAGAATCACACATGTTTAGGTTTTGCTGCATTCTGTCCCAAGCTACAACACAGTGTGCTGGTAGTCTTGTCAAGAAAGCACCAGTCACCTGAAAGACTTGTAGGCAAAGGTTTTGTCCCACTGGAGCTCAAGCAAGAAAAGGTACTATAGCCTCTAACCAACGCAAGATAATGGAGCATATTTCTGGGAAGGCATCTGTCAAACCATGTGCTGCAAGATGTGTACACTGGGCTTTATAAGTCATTTTACCTCCTGGAGACATCTGTGTATTTCACTCAGTGTCAACAATTTCTGCCTGCTATCCTTTAAGACATAATTAGAGAATATGGAGAAATACTGCTGTTTTGCAAGTTGGGGATCCCCTTAGGTTTCTTAAAAATACATTATTCAGTTAAGAGGAGTCAGCATCAGTAAAACAAACTTACTGCTATCTGTTTAATACAGCCTGAGGTGGATATATTGGCCCTTTCAGCTCAAAAGCTACATCCAGCATATGTAATCATGTGACTATCTTGAGCCTTCAGATGCAAAATGTGACTTTCTTCTCAGTGGCTTACCTAAGTACTCAAGTGAAAAAAGGGAAAGTCCACATCTAACTTACTATAGAGCAGATCCTGCCTCTTTCAACCAATGATATTTAGAATAAAACAGAAAACAATACTGGGAAGAAGGGATAAATTAAATGTCCCAGATACTTAAATAAGCAACTGAGAGGAAACAAGCTGTCTCGAAGCAGATAAAGGCAATGCTAACTGTCACGGTTCTGTCTAAGCCTGTGCCAGCTACAGTTGAACTAAAACATCATTCCCATTCTTCTTGGGTTGCTATAAAGGATCCAGATACTCTGCTTTGAAAGATATTTCTCTAGCAGCAGGATCTGACTCACTGGCAGACTTGTCAAACAGCTTAGCTGGCAATCTTGAAGTTGCCTTTGTGCAGTAGCACACAGCTCAGGGCACACTTATTTCTCTGTATGTCAGTTCCTTGGACAATGATTGTTCTTTCTCGTGAAGATAAAGCATAAAGTTCAGTCATGGGTTTGGCTCTTTCCAATACAATAAAAACTATTTTTTGTTAAAATATTTTTGCAGAAATAGAATCATAGAATCATAGAATCACTAGGTTGGAAAGGGCTCACTGGATCATTGAGTCCAATTATTCCTAACAATCCCTAAACCATGCCCCTTAGCACCTAATCCACCTGTCCCTTAAACACCTCCAGGGAAGGTGACTCAACCATCTCCCTGGGCAGCCTCTGCCAGTGCCCAAAGACCCTTGCCATAAATTTTTTCATGATGTCCAGCCTGAACCTCCCCTGGCAGAGCTTGGGGCCATTCCCTCTTGTCCTGTCCTCTGTCACTTGGGAGAAGAGGCCAGCTCCCTCCTCTCCACAATCTCCTCTCAGGTAATTGTAGAGAGCAGTGAGGTCACCCCTCAGCCTCCTCTTCTCAATGCTAAACAACTCCAGCTCTCTCAGCTGCTGCTCGTAAGACTTGTTCTCCAGTCCCTTCACCAGCTTCGTTGCTCTTCTCTGGACACGCTCCAGAGTCTCAACATCCTTCTTGTGGTGAGGGGTCCAGAACTGAACACAGTATTCAAGGTGCAGTCTTACCAGTGCCGAGTACAGAGGGAGAATAACCTCCCTAGACCTGCTGGTCACACCGTTTCTGATGCAAGCCAAGATGCCATTGGCCTTCTTGGCAGCCTGGGCACACTGCTGGCTCATGTTCAGTTGGCTGTCAACCAACACCCCTACGTCCTTCTCCTCCAGGCAGCTTCCTAAACAGACTTCTCCTAGTCTGTAGCACTGCATAGGGTTGTTGTGTCCCAAGTGCAGGACCCAGCATTTGGCCTTGTTAAACTTCATGCCACTGGTCTCAGCCCAGCGGTCCAGCCTGTTCGGATCCTTTTGCAGAGCCTCCCTACCCTCCAGCAGATCCACGCTTCCATCCAGCTTAGTGTCATCCGCAAACTTGCTAAGGGTGCACTTAATGCCTTCATCCAGGTCATTGATAAAGACATTGAACAGGGCTGGACCCAGTACCGAGCCCTGGGGAACCCCACTTGTAACTGGCCTCCAGCTGGAGTTAACTCCATTGACCACCACTCTCTGGGCCCGGCCATCGAACCAGTTTTCAACCCAGGAGAGTGTGCGCCTGTCCAGTCCAGAGGCAGACAGTTTCTGAAGCTGTGTCAAAGGCTTTACTAAGTCCAAGAAGACTACATCCACAGCCTTTCCCTCATCCAGTAGTAGAGTCACTTTGTCATAGGCGGCGATCAGCTTAGTTCGGCAAGACCTGCCTTTCATGAACCCGTGTTGACTGGGCCTGATCACCAGTTCTCTTGCATGTGCTTCATGATAGCACTCAAGATCAACTGTTCCACAACTTTCCCCGGCACTAAGGTCAGACTGACAGGTCTGTAGTTTCCTGGATCCTCCCTGCAATCCTTCTTGTATATGGGCACAACATTAGCCAGCCTCCAGTCCAGTGGAACTTCCCCAGTCAGCCAGGACCACTGGAAGATGATGGAAAGGGGTTTGGAAAGGACATCCGCCAGCTCCTTCAATACTCTTGGGTGGATCCCATCTGGCCCCATAGACTTGTGAGTGTCTAGCTGGGCAAGTAAGTCTCTAACCTCCTCCTCTTGGATCATGGGAGCCTCATTCTGCTCCTCTGACTCCTGGGTTTGTACACAGAGGGAACAACTTTCCTTGCTATTAAAGACTGAGGCAAAGAAGGCATTAAGTACCTCAGCTTTGTCCCCATCCCCTGTCACTATTGTTCCTTCTGCATCCAATAGGGACTGAATATTCTCCTTAGTCCTCCTTTTCTTGTTAATGTATTTGTAGAAAGATTTTTTAATACCTTTCACAGACTTAGCCAGTTTGATTCCTAGTTGGGCCTTAGCCCTCCTGATTTTTTCCCTGCACGATCTCACTTCATCCCTGTAGTCCACCCAAGACGCCTGTCCCTTCTTCCAAAGCTCATAGACATTCCTCTTCTTTTTGATGTCTCTCAAGATCTTCCTACTCAACCAAGCAGTTTTTTAACCCTGCCAGCTCCTTTTCCAGAACATAGGGATGGCTTGCTCCTGAGCTGCTAGGATTTCATTTTTGAAGAGTGCCCAGCCCTTGTGGGCTCCCTTGCCCTTAAGGACTGCGTCCCATGGGACCTTACCAACCAGCCTTCTGAACAGTCCAAAGTCTGCCCTCTGGAAGTTTAATGTGACTGCTTTGCTAATCCCCTTCTTCATCTCACCTAGAACTGAAAACCCTATCATCTAATGATCGCTTTGTCCCAGGCGTCCTCCAACCATCATATCCCCCATGTGGCCTCCTCTGTTCACAAACAGCAGGTCGAGGAGGGCACCCTCCCTTGTCGGCTCACCAGTTGTGTGAGGAAGTTTTCTTCCACACACTCCAGGAACCTCCTAGACTGCTTCCTTTCTGCTGTATTGTACTTCCAGCAGATTTCAGGAAGATTGAAGTCTCCCACAAGGACAAGAGGTAGTTTATAGAAGTTTATACAGCTTTTATAGAAGAGCTCATCAGCTGTTTCTTCTTGCTTGGGTGGTCTGTAACAGACTCCCATCACAATGACTGCCTTCTTGTGGGCTCCTCTGATTTTAACCCACAGGCACTCAGTCCCTTCCTCACCGTAATTGAGCTCCAGGGTATCAAAGCACTCTTTAACATAGAGGGTTACCCCACCTCCTCTTCTACCCTTCCTGTCCCACCTGAAGAATTTATAACCCCACATAGCTGCACTCCAGTTATAGGAGTCATCCCACCATGTTTCCATGATGGAAACGATATTGTAGTCACCTTGCCCTACAACAGCTTCCAACTCCTCCTTTTTATTGCCCTTGCTCTGTGCATTGGTGTAAATGCACTTCAGCTGGGCTGGTCAGCCCTCATAAAGGGAATAGAGTTCATTCCCAATTGACTGGTCCTTGGAATAACTAACGCCACAGTGCCAGTTTCATCCTTACTGTCCCCAGGTGTAATCACACCCACTTGCTCTGTGGTGATGTACTGGTGGTCCTCTCCAGCACACCATCTCTCAGTCACTGGAGTCCCACTTCCAGGCTCACTCCCGACTAGCTTGGTCTCGTCCCCCTCCCCCTTCACATCTAGTTTAAAGCTCTATTTAAGAGCCTAGACATAGTTTTCTTTCCAGATTCCTCATAACTCGTTTTAGGTGCCGTGTTGAGTTGTATGCACAGACATACCATCCACAGGAGCCTTGAACACAAAGTAAACACTATAAAGTGTTGATTTTTAAGTTTATTCTGGTAGCAAACAATAAATGAGGTAAGGTAGCTTTCTGCTAGCTGCAAATTGCATATAGAGCAACTTCAAGGAAATGCAGTGCTTTTTTGCTTACTGGAAACAAGTACAAATGTGTGTTATATCATGACAGGTGTCCCCAAATAGCACTATAGTTCTAATTCAGTTAGTTACTAATATCTAAACAAATATTTAGTCTCATGAAGACAAAGAGTGCTGTAGATTTGATTTTGCTATAGGTGTGAGTTTGCAAAGAGATAAACATGCAATCAGCAAAAAAATACCCAATCAAACAAAAAAAAAAAGCCATTTGTTCTTTGACTATGATCAGCACTGAAGATGTTCCCCACAAAAAATAGATTTGACAATTCCTTTACACTTCTGTTTGCATAGTGTAGGCAGGACACAGATGTAAAGAAAGTGATTTCCATATCTAATATACCATTGTTCTTTCTCTTGTCTCCTGTACTTTAAAGCTGCACTGGCAGATTCTAAACATTTTTTACAGGATTAATTGCATGGCATTACAGCTGACTAAAAGCTAATTGCCTAGTCTAAACTGGACAGTCAGCCTATTTCTCTCTGTTCCCCACAAAGATATCAGAGAAAGACAGCTACATATCTGAGTGCAATTCATCTATCTCTCAAATGCTTAACCTGTCATGGAGTGTCTTGTTTTCACTGGTGACTGTAGAGGAAATTTTGGACAGACACCTACATTTTAGGTGACCCAAGTCAGACGAGAAGTCCTTCCATGTGGTGAGCTCACTGGGATGCTCATTTCAGGTATCAGTAAAAAGAGCCTCGCTCAGTTATTTACCAGGCCACATAGGGCAGAGTGCCATGTGGTAAGACATTTCTCATTGCAAAAGACTGTCGCGTTTGTCTACCATTTTATGAAGTGCTAAGTATTTGAAGTGACCCATACTAATTTGCCTCGTGCTGACTGGTTATTTGGGTTTGAAAACAAAAGCAGGGAAAAATCGGCATGCATTTGGAACAGAAAGCTGGGTTTCATCCATGGATTTGGGCAGCGATTAAGCCCTTTGTCTTGCAAGACTTTTCTGCTGGACTGAAAAACACTGACTAAAATCTCTGCATTTGTGTTATGGCTCCCCGACCACATAAAAGGCAGCAGGAGAACTAATAGTTACTCCAGGTCTTGAAAAAAAAATCAACAGGGTTTGTGGAAAATACCTCTAGGTAGTGAAGTACTTCTTCCAGCCTCACAAAATCATGAATAAAAAGGTAAGTGTAAAGCCTAAATTATAGTACAATCCCGGGTGATTTACAACCTGAATAACCCAAATCACGCCAGTAACAGGAAGTAAATTCTGTTGTGAAAAAGAGTAGAATTAAAGTGGACCAGTTGGATAAAGAATACAGATTTAGAAAACACCTCTCTGCATCAGAGAAAAGGTTATCCTGTAGTAGATTTCCTCAACAGAGGATATATCTGTACACAATGTCTTCTAGAACCGTCACCGGAGAAGACCATATAACCTTGCTTCTTTGAAAGGGATACCCGCACAGTGTTTGGGAACTGTCCAGACTGTCATCGGGGATTTGCAATATATTATGCAACATCTATGGAAGATTTTAATCTGAAATAGGTCACCCCCAAATATGAAAAGGAAAGCGAGAGTCCATGCAACTGAATTTTCACTGAACCCAGTGGAGGAACGCAGCACATTTCCAAACATAAGCTACTCCTCAATTTGCTGAAACAGTCACTGTAAGTTATATTACAAAAAACTGTCAGGATTTTTATATTTTAGTTTTTCTCAATGCTCGTGAACAGATTTGACCTTTAAAAGCCATCCTAAACTAAATGCAGTCATGTTTATGTTTCAAAAGGAACACCAATTTTAACGATTCTGTGCATCTGTTCTTTCCATAAAAGTGTTTCTTTCCTGGGTGAAGTGCCAGTATTGCTGTTCAGCTGACACACATCCTACAACTCACCTGGAACTGTCAAAAGAAAGCATTTAAAGCTATTAAAGAGAACTAAACAAAACTGCAAGTCAGCTTTGAAGGTATTAAGAGATGTTCTCAAAAACATCAACAATTAAAACAGCTACTGGAGGATCTTACCATCCATTCTTCAGGATTCCCAATGTCAAGCTATTTTCCCAGTCAGAAGGAATGAAAACACTGATGCTGAAAATAAAATCTGAGACTGGCATGTTATCAGTTGGCTCCAGAAGCTTTTAGAAGAGCATGAAATATAAGATAACTCTTGATAAAATCATCAAAGTTTGTAATACTGAGAATGAATCTTCAGGCCCTTGAATGTGGGGCTATTGTTGATAACAGGGTAAGTTAGAGGTCTCAGGCCTCCCGCTGCATCAAAGAAATAATCAGCTTTGGCCCTTGCAAGGTAGTGGTACATCAGCTGCTGAGGAGCCTTGCTGTGACATCATTATATTTTGATTTGAACAGGACTGTAGTAATAATTTTCCTGACTACTTTTTCTTCCTACATCACCTGGTTATCCTCATACTCCAGCTCTAGAGGGACTATGGAAAGAAATTCTTGTTTCCAGGTCCAAATATTTGGTCACCTTATAACCGTTTATCTCAAGGCAAACTATATGTGTTGAGAATGTGAAATGCATTTGAAGAACACAAAACTGTTTGAAGGACACTCTCCCTGATATAAAGCTCTGTCTTCCCCAGGCTTTGGACTTGATGTGAGATTTGGGGATGTAAGATACATGCTGTTCCACAGCTGCAGAATTAACTCCTTTGGTTTGTTTACATTTCCTGCCTGCTCAGCCACTCTGCAGTGCAGAATTAAACTATAGCCTGGCTAGTCTATAGCTAGAGGGTGAAGAAGCTTAGGTTTTCTTATTCACATGACAAATAGGTGTCAGCCAATCCTAATAGTCGGTGAAGAGGTTTGTTGCCATGCCAGGGACCTTCAGCTATTTTATTAGTGAAGTCAGGACCTTTGCTTTTGTGGCTGGCAGAAACAGAACAAATTGGTAGGTGATACACTTTCTATCTGGACAGGGATGATTATGGTCATCAATCATTGCTCTGTCAGACCTCCCAAATCTTTTGCTGTGCCAGTCACAGAGAAAAAATAGCTGACTGCTTTGTTGCAAGCAGTGGATTCTATGACAGAAAGGTGCCAGGTGGCAAAGTGGTTTAATACACACTGGCTACTAGTGGAGCTGAGCTGACATTGTGGTGTTAGTAAGAGGATTGGCGTCATGTGAACTTGGCAAAAGTGGAAGAACAAAACACGCTGCCCACTGGCACTGCAACAGGAAGAAATATTTAAAAACTAAAATAAGCAAAATCTCTCAGACCTTAAAGGACTGACAGAAAAATCTCATTTGCTGTTCCTTCTAAAATAAACCTGCTTCCTTATTGATAAGAGAGCCGTATTCTTTTTCTAGTTAGAGATACCTCTTTATCATCTGTTCAATTCAAAGAAATAGAATGTTTCCCTAATCTCCAATAAGAAATTTTGCATCAAAAATCTCCTATTCTTACTGCAGCAAGAATCATCAGGCATCAGACACTGCAATTATACTTACTTTGAAAATTAGGGCTATTTTTTGCTACACCTGCCAATTGCACATCCTTCACATTACCCAAAACACCAGCAATTAAATAGAAATATTACCACATTTGTATATAGATGTATGTACTTCCATGTGTCTAGTTATACATTGAATTACAGACAAAAAATTTCTGCTCTTGACCTCTTCAGTCAGTGAGATTTGAGCTGAAAAACTGCGAAGCTGACCGAAAAATGTTTCTAAAACGCAGCCTGTCAAAGCATATATGCTTCTGCAGAGGCAGGCTACACCAGGAAGTACTAATTGCACTGCTTATGTTAAATCAGTTGTTTTGTGATTCTGCTCATCCACGCTTACACACCTGCATGTTAGACTTCTAATTTAAGTGCAGCTATTGTATTGGGCTAGGGCTGTGATAAATTAAGGCTTATAAAGTTTTATTTTGTTTTGGTTTTAATTAGACCAACTTTTCCCATTCCACTTTAGTTGCTTTTTATTGATCCTAAAATCCAAACCTTGCCTAGTTCAAGTTGATCACCTTGATTCTTCATGATAGAAGATAGATTCTACCTAACCCACTGTACTGGTCTTAAATAGCTGAAGGAGTGTAGAATAAATTGTCCTAAACAATCTTGCTTTTAACCTAAACTCTTCTGCTGTTGGCCAAAGGAAAATCATAAAGCTAGCTTAGATTGTGATGCAAATTTTAGTTTCTTAAAGGAAGCAGGATACATCCTACCTGCTGTTTGCAACCTGCATCAATCTGGTTTGAGTATCAATTTTAAAACTGAGAGGTAAGTTGAGGAAGAGGATAAGAACAAGGCTAGAAAGGAAGTAAAAGGCACCACAAGTTAAGACTGACTCTTGGTCTGTTGAGAGGCTGGTTTGAATTAAAATGAAAGGACAACCTCCTCTGCTTCACCATCCACCCTACCAATATTAAATTATTCACGAACAGTTTTGAGTTAGGTTACTAAAAACATGTCTATTGAGGAGGGCAACATATGGTAATATAAATAAATATGCCTGGAGTTCACAAAAGGTGGGACATGCTGGAAGAAGAGTGACTTAGTACAGGAGACCCTCTGTTATTTTATTTTTCATCTCATAGTTACCCTGAACTGGCAAAATATTTATTGTTACAGCCTCATTTCTGTTTCAGTGAATTTGCACCAGTGTGTCAGCAGAGAATCTGACCCATGCTGAGTTATTTTCCTTAGGCAGTCAGGCAGAAAAACTTACCATAATCACTTAATGTGCAGTGTTTTATTATTTTGTATCAGACCCATTTAGCCTGCAATTTGTCTACTATTTCTTCTCAACAACCACTCCAAGAGAAGGATTGTGGCTGATGTTCTATGATGCACATCCTTGTCCAACCAGAAACTTTGAGGAAACCACATAAAATCACACACAGTTACTTTACTTCCAAAAACCATGCATCCTTGCATGTAGGTACGCCATTTCTTCCATACTGCTTAACATGTCATGGCAAAAGTATCAACCAGTATTAGAAAAAAAAGGATATAATTGTCATAGGCTGCCAACAATAATTTCCTACCTGGGCCTAACTCTCATTTGCCAACACAGCCAATCTCTACCATAGATGCACTCACATAGGTTACCTGAAGTCAGCAATGACAGGGATCTAATCTAAGTCGAGACTTCCTTGACAACAAAAGGTGACTGACACCTCCAGTACTGTTTAAAACGGGTAGAAATTAAGTTGCACAGGTGCCTGTGCATCTGCCTTTGAATGGAAAGGGAACACATTAGCTGACAGCAGTCTTTAAGGCAGCTAATGGCAGGGTGATGGATTCCATCCATGGAGACTTATTAATAGACAGCCATTTGTAAGGAATATGGAGGTGAGAATTGATAATTTAGTTCTGACATCTCTCTTTCTGCTGCTACATGTAAATCCCATGGCTTTTCCTTGTAGTCTCCTGCTGCATTGCCAGCTGATAAGATGGAACATTCCTTTGGACTGCTGCCTCCACAGTAACAAATGCCTTCAAAATTCATCTTCATTTATCGAGCATTTGAGTAAGAGGTAGCTATCATTTTATAAACAATTTCTCTTACTCTGAAGCAAATTGCACTATCCTTTTTCAGCCCTCCTCCCACATTTCTTTCTTGTTTTCCTTGTGATCCTTTCATGATGTCTTTACAGAGCTGTAACTGTACATCATTTCAGCGCAATTTAGCAGATTGAATATTCTGCATAAAAAACAATCGGTGAGTCTGCCTAAGTAATAAAGACAACGAATTTATTTAGGATATAATCATATATTAATAAAAAGTAACACTCTAATGTGTAAAATCAGCTTCAAGTACTTATATATCTATCATTTACAAAAGTATTTCATACGCAAGTGAAACTATTGAAATAAACAGTCTCATACCCTGCCACTTTTTAGAAGGTGAAAGGAAGTCTTTTATTCCAAGCAGTCAGATTTCATTATTTCAGTAGAGGAAAAATAACATTTTTAAAAAATTAGTATAAACAACAACAGTTTTTCTGCTGTTTATGAACCTAAAAACTAGATGGCAGCAAGAGAAAAAAAGAGACTTTTGAATAATAAGCTTAATCATTTTGACATCATCCTTCAAATTGCTGTTCTCACAACTAAAACTTAAACCGTAATCTGAGGATGATACAGAACAGAATGAGAAAGCAGTATTACCCACTCAATAAATCCAAGAAAAGTCATTTGATTCTCTACTGACTTTGCTAAAACATTAATTTTAGTAATCTATGACTCTTTGTTTAAAAGCTCACTGTTAGAAAGGCTGGTGCATCTTGAGAGGCTTTGATGAGATTATTAGTTTTGCTGGTATGAATGGACAGTAATGACATCTAAGGCTTCTCTTTGGCACACGGTTTGGTTTCATGCAAGTGTTTTGATCAATAAATCAGGGAAACACAACAGGCAAAATATTAAATGGATTGAAGACTGATGAATTGGTCTCAAATCATAGTTGTGAATTACTGCCAAGCATGAAGGCTACAGGAGAGAGCCTTGGTAATTTGTTCTTTTCTTCTATTTACTGGGAAGAACATCATAGCATTATACAGGTTGGAAGGGACCACAGTAAGGTTATCTGTTCGAGTCTTCTGCTCTGAGCAGTGTCAGCTGTGAAGTCAGAAATGCAGCTACTTACGAAGATTGGACAATTATATGAAAATTGAAGACACTTAAAGAATTGGGGGTGTCAGCTTACTTAGACCTGTTTAAATATGTCTGTCTGAATGGAAGAAAAAGCAAGTGAAGATTTACATAATTAAACATGAAGTGAGACTCCAGAAACAGGCATCAAACAGGAGAATTTGTGCTGACAAAAAAAAATTATATGCTATTATATAATCAAAATATTTTACTGTGTAAAAGATTCAGCAGAGGACTGTAGCCAGCTCTTTCAGACTTAAAATCTTTTACTCCAGTGTTTAAGAAGCCAGACTCTCATTAATTTTTAAAACAGCTAGCTAAGCAGGGATTACTAAATATTATTGAGACGATTTGGAATCAGCCCTTTAATTCCAAAAGAGATTCTGAAATTCCATATCACACAGAAAAAAACCTGAAAATAAATAAACATCTGAGAAGAATATGGTTAATTAAAAAAAGGCAGGAATCTAGACAGGATCTGAGGATGATGTGGAAGCTACAACCCAACCTGAGCTGTAAGTGCTTTTAGTGAAAGATTAGCTAACCAGGCTGATCTTCCCCTCACAAGTGTAGACAGAAAAATATTGATTAATACAAACTCTATATTTGCTACCAAGGTAGAAAGTGTTCTGCAGACTTCTGGTGTCTGTAATTCAGAAAAGGTTCGATGAAACAGAAATAATACTAAGAACAGCTTTTAGGACAAAGCTGAAATTATTGATAACAAAAGAGTCAAGGATCTCAATCTATTCAGTTTAACAAAAAGAAAGTTAAACAATGATATAACCACAGTTCAATCTAACAGACAAAACTAGAGAAAAACACAGTGCCTGGAGATTGAGGGAAACTATATTGGGAATGGCAACAAGGCACAAATTTGCAACATTAAAAGTAATTAACCGTTGGGGCAATATATTATAATTTATAGTGGGTTTGCAGTATTAAATGACATTCTAAACACTAGACTTTTGTTACAACAGGAATTGCTTGAGTGATGTTTTACTATTTAGAGGACTTAACCAGAGCATTGCAGCCAGCCCTTCCCGATTTATAATCTATTACTCCAGTGTTTAAGATACTGACCTCTTATTAAATTTAAACCACCTAGCTAAGCAGGTATTAAAAGTTTTTTCTGAACATGATTTGGAATTAGTTCTTTCATTCCACAAGGAATCCTGAAATTTTATACTGGTCAGTAGAACACTGAAGACAAATAAACATCGTGGAAGAATCCAATTAATTAACAAAAGCTTTCATTTCAATATTACCAAAGTATCTCAGACTTCAGCATTCTGGTTCATTTCACTTAAACTCTTGTATTAAAATGTTAAAAAGAATATATTATTTTTATTAAGTAAGTAAAATCAAATTGATGTAAATGTTTCTCAACACTGTCAAAGCAGAACATTACAAATTCCTATTCTCCCATCACAACAGTTCCCTGAAATATTAGATTTCAACAGTAGTTGTTCCTGTGCTAAGGACTCCAGAACTGAATGCAGTACTCCAGGTGAGGTCTTGTAAGAGCAGAGTAGAGTGGGAGAATCCCCTCCCTTGACCTGCTGGTCACAATTTGATGCAGCCAAAGATACAGTTGGCTTTCTGGGCTGCAATTGCACATCACCAGCTCGTGTTGAGCTTCTTATCTACCAGCAACCCCAAATCCTTCTCTTCAGGGCTACTCTCAATCCATTCTCCATACAGCCTGTATTTGTGCTGGGAATTGTCCTGACCCAGGTGCATGACCTTGCACTTGGCCTCACAATCCCTCTGGATGGCATTCCTTCCCTCCAGCATGTCCAACAAAGATATTAAACACCACCGGCCCCAATACTGACCCCTGCGGAACAATGCTCATTACTCGTTTTCATTTGGGCATTGAGCTGTTGACCACAATTCTTTGAGTGTGACCCTCCAGCCAATTCCTTATCCATCTGACAAATTGACATCTCTCCAATTTAAAGACAAGAATGTCACGCATGTCAGTGTGGAATGCTTTGCACAACTACAGGTAGATGATGTCAATTACTCTTCCCTTCTTTACTACCACTGTAGCCCCATCATAGAAGGTCACCAAATTTTTCGGGCATGATTTGCCCTCAATGAATTAATATTTTCTATTATTTCTCTTCAATCTGTAACTTTTCCTATTTGCCATTTCTCTGTTCTCTAATTACAACACGCAGTACCATTTCATCCTATATTTTTGCCCTGCTTTCCTCATTTCTCCAAACACTATCTCCATTCCACCTTCTTCAAACACTAGCTAGTCTTCTGCCTTTTTCTAACCTTCCCCATTGTCATTGCATCATTTTAGTCAGTTCATTTCCTACTGTCAACCCATCAGCTAAGATGGCGTTTAATGGGTTTCTGTGCCAGCTGGCTTCTCTTTTGTTTTCTAATTTCTAGAGGAACAAGTTTGAATCTCATGCTGGGCAGCAGCATATTAGCAAAAGAAGATGCATAGAACACAGCTGGTCAGTGACTAGGAAAAATAAAGTGCTCCTGGAGCACAACTGTCTGCACTGATCTGGTACATACTTATAAGCTGACAACCAGCACAGAGCAAAGAGACAAATGGCCTATCTTCAGCAACATTAGATGACGCTTCTTTTTTTAATGTGGGGTGTGGTGTGTCTTTGCTGTGTAATTGTCACTTGTATCCCCAGTCACAAGAACTTGCAGAGCAGCATGGGAAGGGCTGCATCAGCCAAGCACACACCAGATGGCTGCAAGGAGGACAGTCAGGGAAACTGGGAATCAGAGCCTAAAATTATTATGGAAGACATATCATATATGTACCAGGAGGAAGGGAGCCTCTGCCGTTGCCTCAGAGGTACCCAATGAATGAGAAGCTGCTACGCAGAGATACTTTCTATAGATGGTGGGTTACTTCAGCAAAGCTTGAGATTAGAGAGCTCTTGAGGGGTGCAGAGACTTGGCACTTTTCTGTCTGAGGAAAATGCTAGAACTCCAGTCAAAACTACACTGCAGTGTTTTGGTGGAGGCTGACCAGAGGCATAGAAGATGAGAATAGATGCAGGGAATTGGAACACAAGTTGTGCTATTGAGAGGAATACTAGAGCTCTGGGATCCTGGTGTTTCTAGGTTTGCCTGTAGTTACTAAGCAACCACTAAGTTCTTGAGGTTTGGTGGTGGCTTGCCCTAGATAGAAGGTGTGAAAGAGACTTATATGAAGAACTTCCCCTTTTGCACCAACTTTGGAGAGAACACAACGGCAGTTTGAATAGTGCTTTAGTGCAGGCCAAACCCTTAAGTAGTGGAGATTCATAAGCAGATGTTAAGTATCACCAAAATCAGCAACAAGCAGGAGGAACTGAACCATTGTCCTGTTGCCCCTCAAAGGGAGCAACAGTAGGGCCAGTGTAGGAGCAATCCAATTGCATCAGTGCTAAGGCAGGCTAAAGATCAGGCAGCAGGTAAAATCAATGTTTCAGTGCCTTACACTGTTCTTTGACAAAAATTATATAACAACTTTTATTTATGTCTAAAGAGTATCAATTTTAAACCTTGAATAAAGTTTCTTTTTAATAAAGGAGTAGAATAAGATGAGACTAATGATAAATAACTCCCAGGGCTTTCCTCTCCTTTAATTCATTCCCTAACTAGCTCCTGGAAACTGGCATTCCCGGGAGCTCTTGGCACAGGGCTAGTCCAAAGACATTGTCAGAAAGAAGAGCTGAATGTTAAAAGCAGAAGTCAAGACACTGGTTTCATGATATGAGCTCAAGCCATTAAATCTAGACCTCAAATTAATTACGAAGTGTTCGTGCTCTCCCCCTGCAGGTAGCAAATAGAAGTTGTCTTAGGAAATTTCTTCATTAATGGATTTCAATAGTCATGTAAAATTTCAAAATGTTTCACAAAAAAGTTTCACAAAAAATACTTTTTTTTTAAATGAAGAGTTTATTCCACCTCCCGCTCACGCTACATTGCAGGCAACTAACGTTACTTACAAAAGCTTTCACCAGAAATAAATAAATAAATAAATAAATAAATAAATAAGAAAGAGGGTTGCAGAGGATTGCATTGAATTCAAAACATCAAGCCAGCATACTATTAATCATAAAATATTGGTTCTTTTGAACTTTTGCAATTTGTTCCTCTTCCTGTGTAATATCATACCTAATGCAGGGTACTTGTATTTCAGGCAGAAATAAATAGTGGGGAAAGTTGATATATTATGATCTGAAAAAAGGTATTAATTTATAAGATCCCGGGAACACTTTATTAGTGAAGGCAATAGATGTAAATATGATGCCATATCAGTTCCTAGCTGATACTTATTGCTTTCTCAGGGTTTAGGTAACGTCTTTTATTCATCTTAGTTTCTTTTCTGTAAATAGATTATTTCTCATAGACTATGTATAAAATATCTGTTATTAATCTTACTCTTTGCTATTAGGTTGATCTATTGCACTAATGTTTCCAAAGGTCGCTTAAAACGAAATGTAAGATTAATTCACTTGCTTGTAAGCAACCTCAGTATAGATACCCACAGCTTTAGGTTCCTTTAGAAGACAAGGTCAAGCAAATTGAAAGTTATTCACCTACTTCTTTTTCTAACAGTCTTGATTTAGATGGCCTCTGCATTTCAAGAAATTGAATTTAGCAATAGAAAAGCTATTTTTCGTGTTTCTGAAACAAACCACATACTGATGGATTGTTATAATCTAGAGTAGTGTTCCAGGCTGTATTCATGGGCCCAGATAAGAACAAAGGGGGGGATCATATTCTGTGTGTATAGATTGTAGAATTTTTTCCAAGAATATGGATTAAAACTTATCCTTTACAAAACAGTGAAAGAAAACAAAGCCAAATCAACAAACAAAAAAACCTTTTTCCTTCTTTTAATGTTTAAACTCACCCATTGTTTTGGATAAAATAATCCAACAATTATTTTTTATTGGCAAATCACATGATATTTCAAAAAGCCATTGATCAAATTTAAATTTTCAACCAATAAATTCAGTCATAATGTCCTGTGGAGAACTAAAAAGTCTCTTTTCCACTTCACATTTCTTTTCTTTATGCAGCAACTATATGCAACATCCAGTTGCGTGCAGTCAGCTTCCAGTATTTTTTTAGTAAACTGAATATGCTGAACTCTTGTAAATTTCAGGCCACATTCAGGCACAGTTCTTTACACACAATCACTCCCATTAAGGCTTGCACACCAAACATGGTAATTGAAGATTAGGGTAGAAAAGGAGCCTGGAGAGCACGTGAGATGGGTACTGAGAAACAGCTAATGTTGATTGTCTGGGCATTCTGTAAGAACACAAGTAACGAAAGCTGTATCAGGGTGCACAGTAATGTGTGTACAAGCAAACACACAATATTGCTAGCCCATAAGAACAATGAATTGTACCTTTATCTTGACAATCATTTCTTCAATAAGAGAGTTAGACCAAAAAACAGATGTCACAATACAAAGTTATTGAACCAATTACTATTTGAACAAATTCAAATGGTGTAAAGATCTAAAAGAGTGAGTGCACATAACCACTGCCTTTCTGTTTTAATCGATGTACTCCACGTTCTCTCCCCAAAGAGATTACACTTGAAGAGGGAATAAGTACTTCAAGGTGTTCAGACTTGCTGGAAGGAAATGCCGTAGCTGTTCATCAGGGTAACATTTAACCATGTAGTGATATTGATCGAAAATATCATCTGGATTAAAGCACTGCCAAATGCATCATCTTTCTACTACTGCTTAGATCTAACAGTAGCTCTTGTCTACAAGAAAACTAACACAGTGGTACCCAAATTTCTCTCTGTTTTCATTCCTCCTTTTAATAGACTTTATGTGTCTGTTCCCAAGAAGATGAACACCCCATATACCCAGTTCTCTGACACAAACTGACTTATAGAAACCACAAGCCTACTGTTGGGTAAAACCATACAGGCAACACTCCTGAAAGCACCCAAGTCACAGTATAACATTTATTCATATGGCATTATATAACACAGATTACCAGTGTGCAAACAGAAACTTCCATATAGATGCTATAGACCTGATGGCACGAAGCTGTCAAGATATTTTCCATGTACACAATACTTCAGTTCTCCTTATGCCATTAAAAGGGATCGTGAGCACATGGTTGGATGCATTAGGTGAGGATGCTGTAATGAAAACAATTGATGGGATTTTCAGTCTTTTCCTAGATTTCCTTGAGACAAAGGTGTATGATTAAAACTGAAAGCCTTCATCAGTAGACTTAACAGTCTAAACTGATAATGAATTAATGAATTTCTTCATTAATGAATTTCTTTTCACTAATATAGCAACATAATTGTCATTTTAAAAGAACATATTATCAAATAAACCAAATAATAGATTACAGCCCTCTGGCAACCGCTTTGACAAGCAAAGACCTTGTCCTACCTCTCTTGCTCATGTCTTAACTCCAGCATGGAGAAATTGCCCCAGAAAATCCTTCCCAATGCTTGTCTCAGTTTAGAACAACTTTCAGTTACTTGCTCTGAGCAGCAAAGCAATGAGATCGAAGGACTGAAGTCATACAGTAACCATCTTCATCCTTCTCCTCTCCACTGCAATGCGCTTTTGCATGTTCTCTGCTAAATCCACTCCCTTTAGCTGAATAACTGGAAGGGTGATGTCTGCAGGTTCACAAAGATCACAACCATGCACAGGTCTGGAAGCAAGTGAGAAAATTAATCCATACAGTGATGCAAATTTTTCAATGATGCAATCTGGACAGCATCCTTACAGCTTAGAGAAAAAATGTATTCTGGAATTTGTATCTTCTCCTTTCTGGATCTCCTTTGAAGTTAAAGAAGTTACAGGAAAATTAACCTCAAATGCTCTGTTTTGTGAAAAAAAATATTTACACACAGATATTTTATTTAATTTGTCCAACTAAATTCTATTCACATATTAGAAATAGTTTTATCAATATTTACAAACCAGAAACATTTTTATAGCAGCATGTTTTCAGTGACGTAAAAAGAATTTGCATATATATCATAATATTTAGTTCTACAACATTTCGTAGCCTGAAAACTTTTCCTAGTGCTAATTGAAAAGAGAGCAGGAAGGAAGATAAAATAGGTAAACTGAGTTTTAAAAAGACTGTTAACTAGTCAGTTTACACTGCAAAGTTCAAATGCTCATGTAGCTATGCCATGTTTCCCCCTGGGGTGGAAGAGAGAGAGAGGAGCTGGGGTCACTTTGCTGCTGCCCTGTCCAGGTGTGGAGAAGGAAGCCAGTTCACATCCCTAGGATCAGGTCTCTGGTCCGTAGCACACAGTGCAGGAAAAAAACAATGTTCAAAGCAGGCCACACTGTGGGTCCCAAACAAACAAAAATACTCCTAAGTATTGGAGTGATGTGCCTCTGGAACATCACACAGCTCAAGAACAGACATCAATTCATTCCACAGTCTCTGTGGACCCAGACAGGCCTCATGCAATTGTGGCTACACAGGTGGGCTGCTGCTCTTGGTGCAGCCCTGTGGATTCTCACCACTGGGGCTGGGCTGCCCACAGTTATTGCAGCTTTTATCTGACACGGGGAAAAAAATATGGAGAGCTCTCCATTGCACATTTTAAAAATAGCAAGTAAAGGTAGCATTTCAATTTAGTATAGTAGATATCCAGCTCTTTAATAATCTGCTTTTCAGCCCACTGAGACACATAAAAGCTTTCGCTTTGTAAATAAGCAGCATAAAAAAAGGAAAGATTAACTCAAAGTTCCATTCCAAAAAGAATTGAAATCTTTGTTTCAAATGCAGACAGTGTATGTAAAGGAAGGTCTCATGTATTTGTGGTTCTTGACCTTCAAGCTCAGCTACTCTTTTGTTTTAAAAAATCTTATAATAATGATGATAAAATAGCTAGCAGTTCCAAAGAAACTATTCAGACACTGGCAATGCAAAACACTTATTTCATATAGAATTTTCAGAACACCAGCATTTCTCAATAAGCTTTACCTTATATGTTATTATGCCATCCATCATGTTTGTTTTTCATTAGTTACCTTAGTCATTTATGCTTAAGAGCTAGCCTTGAATTGCTTGCATTTTTATCTGGCATTTTTCTGAGAGACAAAATCAAACTTACTCTGATTACCTATACACATGTAAGGAAACTCATGGAATCATAGTACAACTGAGAATTTTAATGGTTACTAAAATGTGTTTTTTAGGTACTAATTGATGAAAAATTGATAGTGACTGACAATCAACAGTGACTTGTTTATAAATTAGGAAAGATAGTATCTCCAGACATTCACTACTTTTTCCCTGCATTGCTTTGACGTTGTATGCAAACAATACAGTGTCCTTCCTCATTGCAAAGAATGGTGATTAGTAATATCTCGGTACACATGCCCTTATTATTCCACCAAACACTCAGTTGCAAAACAAATGCCTCTCTATTTTACTGCAAGATTAAGAGCCCACTAGGGTAAGTTCTCCATGCTCAGAACACCTATAGATTTCAATGACAGGTCCACACACAAAGCATTTCCAGGATTAGCCCTTAATTATTCATTGAAACCATGCCCTGGAGCTCTAAGTGTGTTAGAAAGACAAATGGAAGGATTCAAACAGTAGATAACACGTTGCACTTTTCTGCCACCACAGAATATGCAAATGTTTTTGTATAAGCAACTCACCAACAGGCTGTTGAACAAGTGGTTTATTGCTGACTGACTGACCTGGACAGGGTGGAAGAGTGGGCTAGCAAGAACGGCGTGAAGTTTAACCAAGACGCTTGCAAAGTCCTGCACCTGAGACAAAACAAAGAGCCCAGTACAAGATAGGACCTGTCTGGCTAGGGAGCA
Source organism: Cuculus canorus (assembly GCF_017976375.1). Lineage (NCBI taxonomy): Eukaryota > Metazoa > Chordata > Aves > Cuculiformes > Cuculidae > Cuculus > Cuculus canorus. The sequence goes on along the minus strand of NC_071402.1, from coordinate 137,278,842 downwards.
ACCTTGCTGAAATGGATCTGACGGTCCTGCTGGACAAAAATTTGAACATGGCGACAAAGATAAATTGTATCCCAGGATGCATCCACAGGCGAATTACTAGCAGGGATAGAGATGTTATCAACCCACTCTGCCCAGCGCTCATCAGGCTGCACCTGGAGTACTGTGTCTAGTTCTGGTCCCCACAATTCAAGAAAGATGTGAAGAGACTGGAGGGCCAGTCTGTTCAAAGGATTTGGATTCAAAGGAAGGCCACAAAAATGATCAAAGGGATGGAGAATCTTCTCTATGAGGAAACACCGAAGGCAATAGGTGTTTTCTGCCTACAGAAGAAAAGGCTCAGGAGGGAATTCATCACAGTCTTCCAGTACTTAAAGAGTGGCTAAAAAGAAGATAGAGTCTCTCTCTTCACAAGGCACTACATGGAGATAACTAGGGTCCAAGCTGCACCAGAAGTTTCATTTCAACATCAAATAGAATTTTTTTACAGTAAGAACAATCATTCACCAGAACCACCTCTCCAGAGGTGTGGTAGAGTCCTAGTAAATGGAGATTTTCAAGATGCAGTTGGACAGGGTGTTAGATAATCTCATCTAGCCTCCTTTCCCACAAATGATTGGTTCAGATGATCTTTCAAAGTCATTTCCAGGCTGGCCTGTTCTACGATTCTATGAGGTTTATCGCTGAATATGCAAAACACATTAATAGACCAGACACTTGAAGATGTCAGTCAAGGTTTATACCTCCCTCTAAAGTGTTTGTAGAGATAAAGCAGGTGTTTTAAATTCCAAGACTGCTTTTTTACTCCTCATTAAATGCTCTGCTGGAACAATAATTAAAGTAAAGGACAAGCAAGAACATTTCATAGAATCACAGAATCCCTAGGCTGGAAAAGACCTTTGAGATCATCAAGTTCAACCATACCAAAACCATACTAAATCATATCCCTAAGCACTTCATCTACCTGTCTTTTAAATACCTCCAGGGATGGTGACTTAATCACCTCACTCTACAGCCTCTTCCAGTGTTTGATTAGGCATTCATCCTGCCACACCCCAGGCCTATATTAAGGTAAGAATTAGAGCATATTAATTCCTTCCCTTTTATGGGAAGAAAGCCCCATTGCACTGGCTGGACAGAAGGTGTACTCTTCTCCAGACAGGCTGCCAAATATCCAAGGGCCATGCTGTCGAGCAAAGTCTCTCCTCACCCTCAGCAGAAATGCAACATTCTTTTTCCTTAGCCTCTCACCTCCCAAAAGACACTACAATATTTCCCTCTCTCACAAGGGTATTTAGAAGATAAACACTTTGAAGCTTGTAAAGTGTTCAGATGCACAGGTGATATCACAATCAGATAAATATCCAGGACAGACACACCTTTTTAGTAACAGCTGATGAGAAAATACCAAAGCCAAGTACTAAAAAGCCTGCCTCAAACCCGATGACATAAGGAAACTGTGAATGTATATATAAGGTTTGTGTGTAAAACCTGTGGTTTGTCATATAACCGGGTATAAAGCTATACACTGCTGCAAGCTGAAAAAAGGTTTTTGTTTTGGCTATAAAGCTCTGGTACCAGTAGATAAATAAAAATATAAAAATCATCTATAAGAGGGGAATGAAGGGTTATCTGCTGGCCACTGGCATTTGAACAGCCAAGTACACGTACTACAGACAAGGCAATCTTCACTGTAGGCAAGTTAGAGCTACGGAAAATGAATTAATTTTACAGATTCCTACGACAACAGGGACAGGAATTGAACGCATTGAAAGAAAATCTTAAGGGAAGAATTCTTCATCTTTCCTCTGAATTTTAACAATAGGTATTGGTAACATTTTACGCTTTGCTAAAACAGGCTAAACTGTTTCTCTAACCAGTAACTCACTACATTATGATACTACTAGGATGTAAGGGAGTAATGATAGTCCTGTGTCAACTATCAAACTCTTCTTTCACTATTCAGCAGCAACAAAAATATCCCTGCTGATAATAGACAGCTGCAATCATGGTGCAGTGTGCAGTGCATCTTTTTTATTAATGAGGGTGCCAGTATAAGACTAGGTCTCTGTGGGCAAGAATGGTTGTTCCATCCCATCCCTGGGCCTGACTCCTCTTCCACAGAGTGATTTCTTAGGAGAGCAAGAAGCTGGCACCTCTGGTTCTTGGATCTTGTATTTCTTTCAGAAATTAATAGGCTTAGGTCCAAGAGCTGTCAATCCACGTCCTTTTGCAAGTGTTAAATTTGCTTTTGAGATATGAATATATCTAAAGAAGTATGCTAATTTATGTTAATTCCTTTATGGGCATTGCTGAGGGACAAGTTTCCTGAGGACAGAGATAATAAAGTATGCTGACTGCAGAAGATCAAGGTTATACAGGGTTGCATTTGTAGACCCTATTCCTCCTTTCACCTTCCACTGTTTGTTACTATCCTTACTGTGCCAACAGCTTTTTCCAAGCCTCAGTTCTCCTAGTATAATTTTTTTATACTCTCTCTGTTTTCTCCAAAATGATTTCAGGTTGGACTGGTTTTGGGGTTTTTTTTAAGGAAGAAAGAAAAAAAAAAAAACACTAAGAAAGGCTGGTTGTAAAATGACTCAGGCCATTTTACAGAAGGAGGCTAGAGTCCAGTAACATGACCAGCCGAAATAGATAATAAAGGGAAATACCATCTCTGATGAGAGGCAAAGTCAATGGTATGTGGGCAGAGAAAACTTTTCTCTCCTCAGATTAGCTGCATTTTGAACTTTTCATTAGCGACCTCAGAGGTGGGAAAAGCATCTGCAAATGCGACTTAGACAAACTTTGCTTTTCCAGAGTGTTTAAACAAGACATGCTGTGAGGTTTGCATTCAGGGTCTGCATAAGGATGTACTATTGATGTCTGTAATAGTTAAAAAACTTCTTGTACTGCATAAGTCCTTGCAGTTTAGTTTAAAATAATGTCTTTCCTTAATAAATACATGGAAATATAAATTATAGTTTGATTCTCTTTAGTTTCCATAGAAATTGAGAGTATTTAGAAAAGCACACAAGTCACCAACATCAGACAGGACTGGATCACCAGCACGCAGTCATTAAAGGCCATTACAGTCATTGGATCTGCTTTGGAGCAATGACACAAACATCTACATCTTTTGGTCATTAAATATGTCAGAGAAAGCATTTAAAATCTTTTGTCCTCCACTACACACCCTGCACTTTTTCTGACTATTTTGCAGGATTTAGGTACAGTTAGAGGTGTACATGACAGAGCACTGGATGGCTGCATTGTAAGGGACAGCAGAGAATCCCCAGGGGTCCTCTCCATAAAGCAGCAAGTAATAGCATTCAACAGAATCGCATGCTCAAGGTGTGGAAAACAAAGCCAGATTTCCAGCCATCCATCATTCTGGGCTCTTTAATTTTTATGAAAAGTACAGCATGCTCAGTTCATTTGTCTCATGAGAACAAATATTTGTCAGTTTACAGTGGCCAGATCAGCTGTATCTCACTTAATTGAATTATATCTTTTAAACAGACAACATTGAGTTCCATTTAAATCTTACCCTTACTTTATTGGATCAGAATATAGAGTTGATATCTCTAAACCTGGGAGGCTGATATACTGTGCATCAGCATAGTAATACATCCTTCTTTATGTAGTCACTTGAGAAGAAATCCACCCTAACAAGGGAACGATTTGTGGGTCTGTATCTTCAGAACTGCAAAGATCTTTCTTTCTAGAAAGGATAATTTCAACTTCAGTTTGCTAACTTAGGCCAAATCCTTTTCTTGCTTATTTTGTTGAATCTCACTTCACATCCCGGTTCCTCCTCTATGCGTGCATTCTCAAAGATGTTGATCTCTCTGACATCACTTGTGGTAGACTTTTTTCACAGTCAGACACTCTTGGAGTCAAGCTAACCTCTCTTGGTTGTCATGCACTTCATAAAATCAGGCTGATATAAAGTAATGCATTCCCATTTACATCTCTAGATGTGGCCCCAGTCAAACTATACATGATGTAAAAGGAAAGATCTAATTTGCCCTCAGTGGGTACTGTATCAGGCACCACCTACAGTACTTCACTTTTCCAGCAAAGGTCACTGAGCTAAAAGAGGCTGCACAAGCAACAAAATGCCAGGGCAGCTTTCTTGAGCAGGGCTATATTAGATCCTGCTGCTGCTACTTTTTATCTTTCACCCTATTTATTTATTTGTTTGTTTGTTTGTTTTAGTCAGCTTCTATAGCTATAGGCCAAAGAAAGAAAATATGCCATGTGCTCCATTCCCCAGAGACATCTTGAAAACTCTAGTTACTAACAACAGCAAGGGCAGCTAACATTTATTTGATACATGCAAGTGGGAAAACAGTGGCACAAAGAAGCTAGTCTTAGGATGTTTTACTGCTAAAGTTAGAGGGGAGTTTGCATGGATGAGCACATGCACACGAATCAGGAGCAGCAATATAATATAATCAACAGATATTCTTGAAAAGTCTTACATTCCTCACTTATCTCAATATGTCAGTAACAAAGTGATCAGCTGTAGGACTAGAAAACTGCCTTTATCGACATTGGAGGAGCAAGTAGAGTGTTGGTTTATCAACTAAAAAAATTGCTTCTAATGTACATCTCATATGAACAGAAATCAAAGCCTTACAAATTACTCATCCAGCTTCGATGCAACATCCAGCCATTCTCAGAGTTTGGTTCTGTTTTGTTATGGATAGTTTCATGCAGAGAAGCACAAAAGAAATGCAAATATTTAGGCAAGGGTCTATGGGTATGTTTTGTAGCTACCTCTCTAATGCCAGCCTAAACCAAACAGCCAGTTCAGAGCAATAGTTTATGCTTTTTCTGTGGTCAATCAAATATCTTTTCAAGACTTTAAATCATGTGGAAACAATTTCCAGGTCCCTTGTGATACAATCTCTTTGCTGTCCAATGGCCAAATCCTGCAAGATGATGACCAACCCACCAGCTCTTTCATACAAATTTTACTCACTTGACTGGGATTTTTCCTCTCAGAAATCAGCCTCTCCTCAGGAAAAATCTCAGATCGGGCTTGTCTCGGAAGGGACAGCTCTCTCTAGGAATACCATCCCTTCACGCATTGAAGATGTGGGGCCCAAGGGCTGAAGCTGAGTGCATCTTTTTTACACTTCTCCAAAAATGGCAGTATGGCCTGAAGACAATTTACTTTGTGTCTTGTCCTCTTTAGAATGTTTTCCTCTGGGAACTACAGAAGAGGCTGGAATCGAAGAAAACTCGTGTGCAGGGCTCCCCATAGGTTTCAGTGCAGCAGCAGAGATCCTCAGATACCATCTGCCATCAGCAAAACCTCAGCTTGTGTATAAAAAAAACCCTTTTGTTGTTTTCTCAGGGAAAGAGGGAAAGAAGGAAGGAGAAGGAAGATAAGCATAGACATGTTATGTCTAGTTGCAAAGTACTAGGAGGAGAAATCATAGAAAAAGATAAGAAAGTGATGGCAGACTAATAAAGCATTATTCTGACACCAAACTTTCCAAGCAAAATCACTGCACTCTTAATATAAATTTTTAAATGGAGTGGATGTGGACTTCAGCTGTTGTCTCTGGCATTTATACTTGATGAGGCAGATATTTTGATACTGAACAGTCCCTAAGGATACATCACTAAAGAGATTCTGTTAAGTAGTCCTGCAGAATCATAACGCCTATGCCCCAAATACAAGACTAGATGTTCTGAAGGAAAACTGGAAAGAATAGAAAAAAAGTTATTTCTTTCTAGGTCTCAGAAGCATTTGAACGAATTCCAGGCAAATGAGACATGTTTTCTGAGTAACATGTTGTCCTGAAAACATTTTCTTAAATGACCGTTAAGCCACCACTCAGCCCAAGTAAGAATAATTCTGTTATGAATGAGGTGATTTTAATGACAAATACATGTTATTGCTTTTGATGTGCTGGTAAGACACAATGATGCAAATGAGAAATAGGGAAGAACTATATAAACTTAAAAAAAAAAGACTGTGGCCTCGTGGCAGCCTACATTGCCCTGAAGATACAGGCATCCTCTTGCAAAATCAGCTTCTGTGTTTTCAGGTGCTCCTGTTCTTAAGCACTTGTCTCAGTTCTCCAACAGAACCAGGTTCCAGACCCAAGTGCAGGTGGGTTTGGGATTTATATCTATCTGTGTCCATATATTCACTTACATTTCCTCTTTAGGGCTTTTGTGCCAACATGGGGAATGATGAACTTAAGACGTTACAAAGGATGCCAGGCTGAGCTAGGGAAGCTGCGAAGACAGAGACACTTCATTCGCACTGACTCTGCTGGAGTAGCACTACTTTGGGCAGAGGGATGGAGTGAGCAGCTGCAGGAAATGAAGTGTTAAACAACTTCACAGACATTAATTAGATTCCCTCTGTCACTACTCATGCTTCCCTGCTTACCTGCCTGCCTGGTGAGCAACTGCGCTCCCTACGAGTAACCAGAACTCTTATTACTTATAATGGCAAAAATTCTGTCACCTCCTAATGATGTACACGAATTTTCAACAGCAAGCCAATTTTAGCAGCAGCCCACTGACAGCTAAAAACAGTAAAAAAACCAGTAACCAGTCTCCTGATGATCCAATGTTTTGCAACTGTTTTCCTAACAAAAACTCCATAAAGAAGCATCCTTTTAAATCCCTGCTGCGAGAATGGTCCATTTCCCATTCCCAAATGGAACAGGAGAGAAATACCAAAGCACTTAGTATTCACCCGCAAAAAAGATGCAGCCAAGAGCACTCAAATGAAATTGATATAATTTGGGATGGGGGAGAGAGGGAGTGAAAGCAGGGACAGCATCAAAGAGCTGTCATTCTCACTGTCTTGAAGGTAAGTATTAGTAATCAGAGAAGCAGAATAAGAAAAAAACCTCTAAGAGAGCTAATGGACTTTGATCAAAACTATGGCAATTCTGCCTCTTTATTTAAATGAATTGAGAATTGCCTAGGGAAAACTTAATTCACCATACACATATACTTGCAACACCCAAAATATAAATTCTTTTTTAGATTAAAAAAGCAGGTAATGTAAAAGATAAACACCACACACATCGAAATTAGGATTATCTTTGCAATGTTTGTTTCACTCTGCCTGCCAAGGAAAAATTCAGCCCCTATAATTAAAGATTGATGAAAAAAATTGCAGATGTTAACTAATCAAAATAAAATTAAACTAAGGCAAAGTAACTAATATCTCATATTTAGAATCATAGAATCACCAAATAAAAGAATGGTTTGGGTTGGAAGGCACCTTAAACATCATCATCTAGTTTCACACCACCTCTCCACCGCACCTTGGGCAGAGGCACCTTCCATTAGGTCAGGTTGCTCAAGGCCTTATCCAACCTGGCCTTGAATAAGAGATCAACCTGGTCAAGAAGAGATTTTCTGTTTTTGCAAACAGACATGTTTCTTGAGAGTTGTTCATCCCTTCCTGCAGAACCAGCTGTGAAGAAACTGCTACAAATACTATTGTTTCAAAGTTTTGAACCTGTGTGATGCACCCCCATTACATCCATTTAACCTTCTACTACTGCTTAATCTAACTTGGTGATAAGTAGATGAATGGATAAAGGCCATGGGATATATAGAGGGCCTGACTATATTCCCCATTTGAGAATATTTCACTGGGTGTGTCTGAAAGTGTCTATCCAAAAACAAGAGGGAGTCTGTGGCAATAAGCAAACATTCTCATCAAACACTAAAACATAATTTCAAAATCAAAATATTTTCTATTTTAGTAGTAAATATTGGTTTATTGGGGCTGGTCTTTGACTTCATCTCCTCCTCCCACAATCTTCTATCAGACAAAATTTTGGTAGAAGGCATTTGGGCAAACAGCCTCTAGACTGACAATTTTATAAGTGAGAACTCTTTTTTTCCCTAAGCCTTTCACATTTCACTTCTGCTTCCTAATATCTACTATTGAACTAAGAAGAAGATATTCAGTTCTTACTTCACGTACACAGAGCAATTTCTTGGCTTAGTCAATGCACTCCACTTCTGAAGGGCTTAAAGTTTTAAATTTCATGCTAGGTCATGCCATTTAGGCATATATTTGCTGGTAGGGCTGAGCACATCTTTGTATCCTGTTTCCTCAGAAAGCAGGAAGGATTCCGAAAAGCTCCTAGAGTGCTGCAAGACACAGGATGGCTGGAAAATATGTTGATCTCATTGAACTGGACCTTTCATGGATGGATCTTTCCAAGGCTTTTTGTATATTTTGTTCTGGGCAAATTATGAAACAGGCTTTCCCTCCCAGAAGAGATGATTATCTAGAAGCAAGGACACTCATGTAGGATGCAGAAGCCTCATGCTCATCCACAACAGACCAGGCAAAGGCTCAAACTCGGCTCACCTACTTCTCAGCAGCCCCTTAAGCATCAGATCACTAATTGTTCCTTGGAAGGCTACATTATCCACAAGCAAGCTGATATCGTCCACTCATTATATTATCCTGCAAGCCTGTATTATCCAGAAAGCTTGTATTATCCAGAGATTAAAGCAAAGGTAGTGGGTTTGTGTCATACTCGAACAGAAACTGATGATGAAATCTCAACATTTTGGGGGAAACAGTAGGTTGGGATGGTTCATAACATTGCAGCTGCCAGTTGCCCATCATTCTGAGCAGCCGAATCCACTGTTCAGCCCTTTCAAAGCTGCCTTTCAAGCTAGAGCAAAGACACTTGCAGCTGTTATAAAAGGCCCTGCCACAGTGAGCCAACATAGCAGGTACAGACCTGTCCAAGACAGACATGGCTACGTCTATATCACTGCCTCTACAAGTGGCTTGGGCTTTGAACTAATAACTGGGATGTTTGACTCTGGATCAGTCCTTCCTCTTTATTCACAGACTTGATTTCTAAAGACAGCATTTAAATTTCTTCCTTTTAGCATTTCCTTGTAAATCAGACATATGGGACTCCAATTTTCTGTCCATTTATTCCAAAATGCTGAATGCTGCAGAGGAAGCCACATGATTTTTCTGGCACTTCTGAGCACTTTCTTCAAGTTTGTAACATTTTAATTATAACACCGGAAAAAGCATCCTTAAAGGAAGCCTCTTTTCCAGCATTTGTGAGGCAATAGAGGAACAATTTCTCTAAATGCCCTTCTCAATTCCCAATATCAATCTTGTCCACTACATGCCAACATAGTTATGCATGTATACATATGGCCATGCTGACACACCTATGGTTATGTCATTATATCTGTATGTTTGTAAATGTGTTTTATATTTATGTGTATACGCACATAATTATATGCATGCTTATAGCAAGCCCATTAAGGATGATATCTGTTCCTGTCCAGCTGCCTCCTTCAGAAAAAAATTATAGAGCTGTGGGCTTCATTCGCTGAGATGTGCATATATTTTGTACCATGCTATAGGACAGCCCAGTGCCCCAAATGCCACATGGTTTCTGTGGTGGGGATGTCAAGAGCTGTTATAGAGGGCAAGAAATCAGTGCTGCATCTGACAGCACAGCAGTCTCCAGAGAGCTGGAATGGCAATCGATACCTAACAAATGGCCATTGCACTTACAGTGTAATGAGCCTCATCTGAGCCTGCTTTTCCCACAGAGATGCAGACACTAATTCTAACACCATTAGCTCCTTTAGCTGGTCATAATGACAGTTAAAACATGTAATAACATTTAAAACACAGACTGTAATTTCTTTTTCTCTGTTCAGAATTTGTACTCGGCCAGCAAATGGCTTAATGAGCCAGTTTTGGAGACTTTTCTAATTACCATCTGTCCTTGGAGGATTTTCTTTTATTTTATTATGCAAAAAGTCACTAGACTAGCATTTATTTTTGCTGCTCTGAGAAACAGTCTTCCTTCTAGTTGAAAGAGACTGCATCTCACACTAGGTACTAAGACAGCACTCTAAACAAATTCAAAGCCACTCTCACTAGCTTTCTCATAAGTCTTGAAGCTATGTCAGAGTGAAGTTGGGTCAGTTCACTAGGCTGAATTGGTTTTCTTCAGTAGCATTTTAGTTCTGTGTCAGATCACTTGCAATCTCCAGTTTCTCCAGTTATAACTACAGACCTTTAGAATTCTAGAGAGATAGGAAATGGTACATATGGTGCATGAGCTCTATTTTAAACCTAACTCCCTTCCCAGTGCCAGGCTCAACGCTGTTTTTTTTTAATCTGAGTGTATTTGTTGTTGAGTTTTGTTGCTGGTTTTCTACCACATATAAAGCGTAAAAAACTGAATCTTCCTGTGACTGTTTTTTAATCACTCTCCTATTATAAAGGAGGGGGCAATGTTTTTTTCTTTCTTTTTTCACTTCCAGATTGATGTTGACTATTTGCTGGCTCTTGGGATGCAAGATCTGCTCATTTTGGGCTGCAAAGGGCTGAAGCACAGATTACTTGTTTGTCTCCCTACCCACGGCTGTAACTCCTGGTCATGGTTTCTACAAATCAAGAAGTGCAAAAGGTCATGTGGGATACCATACAGAAAGGGGCCAGAAACGGAGGGCAGTGTACACGTGCTCAGCAATGGTTCCCTAGCACCCACAGGAACAACTAACCCAGAGCAGCAGAGTCCTGAACGCAGACTGAGCTCCAAAGGGACAATGCAGCCCTGCATATCTGCAGCTGCTGGAACACCTGGTACCCGTCACTGGGTCTGTGGACAGGAAGACAAGGTCTTTGCAGAGAGGATCTGCATTGCCAGACATAGGAGCTGTAGAAGGTCAGGAGGCTGCACATCATCAGGTATGCCAAAAAGGAGACTGGATCTTCTCTTCTCTGAGGCAGCCCAAACCCTAATGTGTACTAAAGGAGGGGCAGGCAGAGCATGGGCAATGAACAGGAGGATTTAGAGATCTGCATGTGGTTACAGGGCTGTCATCACTTTGGGATCACAGAGCTGTGGTGGAATGGCTCACAAAATCGGAGTTCTGCCATGGATATAGGCTCTTTAGGAAGCGTGTTATGGTAAACAGAATGAGTTGCACTTTACATGAGAGAGTAGATATGATATATGGAGCTCTGGCTTAGGACCAGTGATGAGCCAGATGTTGTAAGGTGTCCACTACAGTTTTCTGATCAGGAATAAGAAGACAAGGCCTTCTTCAGGCAGCTGGAGGAAACCTCTTCCTCCCAATCCTAGGTTCTCTAGAGGAGTGTGAACCACTCCAATATCAGATGGAAGGGCAGCACAGCAGGGCACAGGCCACCCAGGAGGTCTCTGGAGTGCATTAACCGTAACTTCATGACATAGGAGTTTAAGAAGCTGATGAGGGAAGATGCTCTGCTAAACCTCATACTTACAAACAAGGAAGAGCTGATTGGAAATATGGAGGCTGGGTGTGGCCTTGGCAGCAGAGACCATGAGATGGTGGAGTTCAGTATCCTGAGAGCAGGCAACAGGGCAAAATGCAGAATCACAGCTCTGGACTTCAGCAGAGCAGAATTCATGCCCCTTCTTAGAAGAACACCATGACATACAGTGTCAGAAAGAAGAGGCATTCAGGAGAGCTGGTTGATTTTCAGAGATGCTTCCTCCAGGCTCAGGAACAGTGTATCCCAATGAGTAGGAAATCAAGCCACTGTGGTAGGATGTCTGCTGGATGAACAAGGAGCTCCTGACTAAAGTGAAATGCTAAAAGCCAGAAAACAAGGTGTGGAAGCAGGGTCGGATCACCCAGAGGGAATATAGTGATATTGTCTGGGTGGGCAGGAAACTGTAATTTCTGCCAGCTAAGACTCAGTCAGGAAGGTGCTTCTTCTGTCTGGATCGAACAGTGTATCATGTTTAAAATTAACTGTAGGCCTGTACCGTCACTTTTGTTCTGCAGTCTACTTTAGCCTTGAAAGAGGACGAAGAAACTACTGCCTTGGCAGACACAGCTGAGCTATGTTGTCTCAGGGAGCTAATTAAGCTCAAATGCTGTGGCTGGACTATCCAGAGCATACTCACAGGCTATGATTTCAGCTGTTCCTCTGCATAGCCACAGTGGCTTTTTAATTTCGTATTCCACCTAAAATTGTTGCATTCCCCTCTTGAGTTCAAATATCTCAACATTATGACAAACAGTATATAAATAAATAATTTTGAAGATAAGAAGTGAAATGTAAGTGCTAAGTATCACTAACACTAATTTCAAGGTGTGTGACAGACTGGAGAAATGGCTGTGTTAAACTGTGAACTTGTTTAGATTACACTCTTTGTTGCATTGTAATTCCTATGTTGAGCTAAAATGTAGAGCTTCTGTTAGACTGATTGATATAGTTGGAAAAATGACAGGCTTCAGACCAGACAAGACTGTCATCTTCTGCTTCAGTAAATTGTGACACTAATTTGTAAATATTACTATGCAGGAAAATCAGTTTCTTCTTCTCCAGTTCACTAAGGAAGCAAACTTCCCATTGACTAAAATTGAGTAACATCAAATTAAACCACAAGTAATCATTCTCAGGCTGTATTTAGTTATGAAGTCTGCTGATATTTCAGTCCTATAAAAGTATACCCTGAAGAGCTTGGGTTTTACCGGTAGTGTGTATTGATCTAATAAAAGATTAAATTTCTTTTTAGAAACCTGAAGTCAGTTATACATTCTCAGGGAGTCAACACATCTAGGAAGACCTCTTGGTTTTATCAAAGCAGATGTATTCTTCATGCTGTTCTGAATCTTCTTTACCTCTCAAATTAAACTCTCCTTACCCTCTTTTATTAATTCTTGCCTGAATCCACTCATTGGAGAGTGGACATGTAAAAAGAGCTCTGAAAGAATGACTGGGCTCGGAAAGTGTGATCTCCATGAGGCAAGAAACGATGACTTTCTCTTTGCAAATGCTCTTCATTACTTCTGAAATTCTCAAACACTTTGTACAAAATTAAATTAAGGTGGAGATGGCAAATGTAGTGAACTTTTCTCATTTTGTGACATCTGGCAAGGGAATTGAAGGCTTGTGTGAGTGTCATACTGAGGAGCAGGCAGTTTTGAATCTTTCTTTTAAGATGCATCAGCCATATCCCGTGGGTTCCTGTTTGTGGAATCAAACATGCATGTTGCATGGAAAGATATAGGACAACTGGAAAAAAGGCAATGGAAATGAGTCAGCAGACTTGCAGCAAAAACCTAGGAGACTTTGCTGGCCATGTGGGCAGAAATTACAGATTTTCATCACAAGATCTTTTCTCCTGATTACCAGCCACTTCTCTATGCAGCCACACTGGTACGTGTGTGTCCCAAGCAGTGCAGCTGGCAGAAAGCAGAAAGGCTTCCTCATCCTTGCTGTGGCCAGAAACATTGTGAAGCCAGTATTTTAGAGTCTGATAAAATGTTTATGACCAGGCGTGTTTTGTAGTTGTTTCTGACTTTCAGATGCATTTCAACTGACAGACCACTGTGTGAGCTTGGAGAATGTCTTGTATTAGCCAGTGTTAATAATTATACAAGAAAAAGAATCATAGTAGACAGCTACAATCTTGTCTTCAGGCAACTGCCTTGTGGTAATGAAGAAGAAAGACTGCAGGAGGGTCAAGGGAGGTACCCCAAACTCTTATACCTCCAGATTATTTTCAATAGGAAATTTTATTATGTCTTTTGATCTTTGTTTGGAGTGTCAATTTTTTTAAAAGGTGTGGAATTTCCTATTCATTCATGATCTTTACTCTTTGGTGACACTTGAGCTGGGTACCTGCAATCTAACAGGCATAAATCTAAAGACAATATTTAGAAGCCTGTAAAAAATTGACCCCGAGACTCTCTCATGACCCATGAACAAATTAACGTTGCACTGTATCTAATAGTATGCGGAGTGGCTTCTCAGCTGCTGGCTGAGACAAATGAAATGTTATTTATCAGGGCTATCTCTGTTCCTTCGAAGTTTGAGATTTTATAAAGCATGATTTCTGAATCCTATCCCAAATCTTAACCCTGACAATGGCTTTTCTTTACTTTTTTGGTGACATTTTACATCAAATTATGCAGCACTGTGGATTTTTTATTGTTAAATTTTTAACGTCATTTAATTTGTGCTAATTCCATGTAATAGTACTGCCTATCACTCGAGCAATAGCTATTGTTTAAAAGCACACTACCACGGAGATGAAAACTGAGAACTTAATATGCAAACATTCATTCTAACACTTTGGCAGCCAAGGAATTCTGGTGTTATATAGTTTGATGTCCAAGCCCCACGGTTTCTTCCCTGCTGACTGTTACATATATTTATGAACTTCTTATTCACCCTTCTGTTTCTAAACTGAGGTCTGCAGGCAGCCTCAAGTCCTGTTTTCTTTTAAATGTATAGTGTATCAATTTCATTGACAAGATAACCAATCAGATTAAATACTGCACAATTCTATGTGACCAATCATTCTAAAAGATTTAGGAAACAGGTTCAGAAACAGAACACTGAAATTCAACTGTGTTATTGTGACTTAAATTTACATCACACAAAAAGTAGACAAAGCATTGTCTTGCAGTCTATAGATAGGTTTCAAACACTTCCTTATTTAGTGTCCAGTTAAGTTCCTTCCATATCAACACTTCAAATAGGTTTTTTTCTTCAAAATGGATTTATTTATGTATTTCATAAATTTATTAATTCACCTAAGTGAGCAAGTTACAGTGCTGAATTGCAGGCTTTATAATTTCCTGTGTTGCTGCAATGTTGTATTTCTCATTCACCTATTATTAAGAAGAAGACATTACTGCTCCTTTTTTTGAATCTGGTGCTTACATTCCCCAAAGGCCATCTCTCACCACTCAGCAACATGACATTAGTTAAACACAGAAGTCAGTTTCAACTGTGACCTTTACTCATAAAAGGATGCAAAACCTTTTACAACTGTACTTAGTAATAATGAACCTTGAACACACCGTCACACACAAGATACATTAACTGGAAAAGATGAAGTACACATATTTGGAGAGCAATAAGTTTTCACATGTGAAAGCACACCCCTATGTCTACCAGTTTCAAACAAAAGGATAGCAATGGTCTGGCTCAAAAAGTATTCGCTGCTTGCAACACTTTTCTAAAGGTGTCAATCTTATTTAAGAGAATTAGAGTTATGGAATAGACTTTTCTTTAAGCTTCTGGGGTGACTCTCAGCAGATGTCTCTCTGGGCAGAAACAGGCAGATTCTCTGTTAGATGCGATCTGACATACAACATCTTCTGCGAACTTCCCAGTATTTCCTCTATCAGGTCACTCCCATCACAATCTTAGTCTATAGAAAAGCATACATATCAAATCTGAGGTGCTGCTGTCTCATATATATCTTATAAAATCCATAGCTTCAAACTAGGCCACTAAGCTTACACAGGACTTAAAACAGGATAAACAGGTTACATAAAACACATATACAAACTAAGAGATGCGTAAATTAACTATTAGGAAGAAAGATGGTGTTGAGGTGCTGAGCAATCTTGTTCACACTGCAGAGGAACAGCTTTACAAAATCCAGATTAACAAATCTGGCACAAATTCATCTCACAAAGATATTTCTTTCCTCTCACCTGGGAGGTGAAAGCTTCTTTCTAGCCCTTGCTCAAGTCAGTCTGATACATTTCGAAGTATACAAATCTAACTTCTCATGCTAGAAATGTAAACTCCATTTGCTATGGTATGAAGTTCAAATGATGCAATTCAGAACACTTGTGATGACTGATCAGAGAATAATTTAGCATCAGGTCAAGGTCTGGCTCATCGCTTTTTTTCTTACCTCATGGAGGAGGGTGTTCATGTAGCAGCTGTTCTGCTACCACAGTTCAAAGTTTGTTGCACTGAGAGAAACCCTCAGCATTGCACTGATTTATTTTAAAATGGTAGGCCACATACTAGAGAAATTAAAGAGTTTCCCTGCAAATGAATGAGGTGCATTTGCAAAAGTGACATGACACCTAGCGATAGGTCCAGTAGCACAAGATGGCAGCTACCAGCACATACAAGACAAACCCATACCTTTCTGTAAGCCACAGTAATCAAATTTGAGGCATTAATTTGGCATATTCCCCCCTATTTTTCAACCCTTCTTGAAGGAATGCAAACTTCCCAAATTCGCACACATATTTACGATAAGGTTTTGCTGCTGTTTTCCCTTATGGGATTGTTAGGTTTTACATTTACCAGGACTGAATAGCTGCTTAATTTGTTTTTCTAGCCTCATTAAGATGACAGAAAAATTATGGATACAGCCACATCTCATCATCCATAATAGTAATTGTATCATCTTCACTATATCTCCCCAGTCAGATGTATCTGTACCTCTTCTCTATAATAATTTACCTTTATTTATAACTCTAAAACTTCTCATGTTCAGGATTGGCAGTTAAAATAATCATTCTGAATGTGATTGGAATGAACAACAGTTTCAGACAAAATGCACCAATGTGTTAAAGCAGAGTTGAGCAACCTATCTGTAAGGAATAGTTAAACTGCCACAAGTGAAGGATTTACCTACTTTGTAATGCATTCGTTAACATATCCTTATTCAACCTACAATATGTTCATTACCACAAATTTTTCAAAAGAATGTTTTATTTCCAGTTGTTTTTTAATTATTTTATTCTGTATTTAACTATTTGCTAGTTTGTAATTTTTATTATTTTCCGTTCAAGCTAGCTGCAAATTATTCTGTTAACAAAGTCCTACCTACAAGAAATTTTAGCACAAAATTTAGATTCCATTTCCTACAAATCACATGGGAATCTGAGCCTCATAAATCTACCTCTTACGGTAGGCCCATGAAAAACTGGGATTTGAACAGATTATTTTGTACTTAAGGTAGATCTACAGCTAAGAATACTGCAAAGTCCACATGTCACGGTTTGAATCTCTTCTAAATTCATATAAGACTATACAATTTGAAAATGCAAAAATAAAAATTCCCTACCTCTCACCTAATGCAAATGCTCAGCTGAGAACGCTTGTAAAGAGAAAGCAGTTAGAAGTTAAATTGTAATACAGAAAGAATGGAAAAAAAAAAAAGATAAACCACACATCTGGACTTTCTAAAGTGGTTCATTAAAACAGCAGAAGGTGAAAGAGTGAGAGAAATGTCATAAGATATACTTGCCTATATTTCACACTCTACTACCATTTGATATAATCTAAATGCCACAAATTCATTTTGTGAGATCAAATTGAGTTGGTAATGACCAAGAGAAAAAAAAAAATGACATTGATGAAAAGTCGCCACACTAAATGCACATAATTAAGGGAGACCTTAACCTGAGGACAGGTAGAACTTCACATAAAAAATTATACCAACTGGATCACAACTTACAAGGCACTTTTAATAAGTATTCATCATGGGTTATCACTGAAGGTAGGAATATCACAATTATTCATAATGTTATGAAAGTGTTTTCTTAAATTATGTACCATCGTTTATAAAGACAAAATGTATTATAATTGTACAAGTTGTGGCCAAATATAACATTCACTTAACAGAGATATAGGTTCACCAAAAAAATGAAGTACTAGACAACCATACTATAGACATTCCTTGACGTGTCATCTCACGATCCAGCAATGCAAGGTTTCGCATGCCACTAATCCAAAGGTTCAGTCTGGATGCAATCTAGATACTTACTTTTAATAAGCCTTTGTGAATTTATTTCATTCTTTTCTGAGTTCATGTAAATTTGCCGTATCCAAAACTTTGAGTCCACCTGCTTGATAATGTTTTATGTGAAAAAATACCTCTTTATTCTTATTTCTAATAAAACCTATAATCTGATAATTTCACACAGTGCCATCTTCTGAGTACCTTCACCTTCTCCATGCTGTTGATTTATTTTCAAAGCAAAAAAAATTTTACTCTATTTAGTTCTTCCTTGCTCCATGCTTCTGGTCACGGATTTTATTTTTGCATCTTCCAGCCTTATTTTTTTTATCTTTTCTGGGTCAGCAGTATCCATGTTCAGGCACTAGGATTAGAACTACATATACAACAATGCGAGTATGCCATTTAGCATGCTAGAAGTTGTCTAATATAGTTTTCTGGGTTCCTCCCTCCCGTTCATTTCCCACCTCACTATTAAATCCCTTTTCCAACTAATTTGCGAATACAGTAAACAGTGAAGATTCCAACAACAGGTCCTGAGAACACCTGCAATCTCCATGCACTGTGAATGTCACCCCTTAGATTGTTTTCCCTTGTTTGTTACCCAATTTTAACCTAGAAGGGAACAGTCTCTCTTGCATCCTTACAGCTTCATTTCATTAAATCTTCAGTGAACTAAAGGATTATTTTAAATTCAGATCTTCTGAATTCCTCCCCTTTAACTAATTCTATAGCACAAATATTACTAGGACTCACGAATAAGTGACTTCTCTTTAGAGAAAAAAATAAGCATCTTCTCAATTATATAATTTCTCTGTGTGTTTTCTATTCTCTCTGTTTTCTGCTATAATTTATTTCATAGTTTCAAAAATTTTCCAGTGTGGACATAGGTATTATGCAGAGTCAGAATTTGTCTTTTGCAGATGGGGGAAGAAGTGTCCTACATTTTCCAGTTCTATTCCTCTATACCAAGCTATACCACAATGATAACTTCAGAAAATTCTTATTTCAGTTCCTTAGAACTCTTCAGGAAAAAACATCTAGCCCTGCAGTTTACCATCCATGTTATCAGTTTGCACTTGTAAGTCTTCCACTGAAACTCCAATTAGCAAATGCTGGCACAAGGGATTAATTTAGCTTTTTTTTCTACAGTCCTCCTTTATTTTTCCTTAAGTATGCCTTTTACTTCTAACAGCCTCACTGGCTAATGATGCCAGAATTTTATTTATCATTTTGATTTTATTTAGTCCGTTCAGAATCTTTTATTCTTTATAATTTTTATTTTTATCAAACTCATGTTTACTCAACACTTAGACTATGATATCTGAAAAAGCCTTCGTGCCTCCCACAAGAATTTCATCCTTTCCCACACTCTTATTCCCCTTTAAGCAAATAATCTTTTTTTTCTCTTGTTAGAAGGCTGTTGAATTTGAGTCTACAAACTTTTTTGATCATGCCTTGAACTTTGTTCTACCTGTTGGTCAGGACTTAATCAACAGTAGTTTTACTTCTGTACATTTCTGAAATAATTTCTCTAAGGAACAGTAGTTTATGGTACCTAAAATTATTATTCTTATCTGTACACCCACCTACTCATGACATAAAAAAACCTTCCTGTTATTAGTGGTTTTCTTCCTCTCATACGCACACAGATTTCCATTAGGGTGCGGTAAATATTGCTCCTAAAATGTTTGGATTAGCCCAACTAATACCACAGACTAATACTTTATACATTCTCCTTATGCCTGTAAATTCAACCTTGGCAATCCAGTCTGTAAAGATATTGTAGTTCTCATGTTACTTGGTTTTGTTTTCATTAAGGTATAACAACTCTCTGTCATCAATACAATTTACTTTATCTTTAGATCAAAAGGCTTAAAACAACCAGTCAAATATAATAAGGAATTCCAATGCAGAGAGCTCAAGAGTAGAGCGTATCTGGATTTTTTAAGTATGATTTCTAGTATAACCTGCAAATTTTTGATGTTGAGGTAATCTGCTAGCATATTTAATGAACTATTTATCAAAAAAAATGTTCCCAATTTCTAAACTTCTGACAAGTTACGGATGAAAAAATTAAAATGATATTCACAACAATCACAACAAGCACATACAACTGGCTATGCTAAGCCTTTTTGTCTCTAATAATATTAATCTCATAATGTCTACTTCTGACCCAAGCCATTTTCTTTGGCATCCTGTAACCATCATTTGTGTCTATATCTCACCTTCAGCTGTTCTATCGCACCTTTCTATACAACAGGGAAAATGTTGTATGATAGTACCTAAAGACTTGTCCTAAGACAGTAGTACCTGAAAGCTGGTTGTTACTTTAGTCTTTCCAGCTATGCTACTGACTCTGTGTGTCATTTTCCCTTGTCTCTGAATTTACAGGGCTTTGACTTCAATCCTGTCCATATATAGGTGAGAGTAGGAAACTGCCGAGAGTGTTGTAGGGATTAACAAATAGCATGAGTCACGTGAGCTGTCATTTTAACACTCTACATTACCGGGAGAGTTTGGGGGGCTGCCTTAGCAAACTTAACTTTTCATCACTGTAAAGGAAGATGGTGGCAATATTTACTTGGGCAAAATTAAGTTCTGTTCTATTGCTTTTATATGACTCATATAGGTGTTAATAATAAATATTCCCTCTTTTTTGCAGGTGATCTGTTCTACAAAATATTTTAGTACCTCCGTGTGCATTAAGAATTTTTTAATTTTTTCTTCCCAGGAAAAACACAATCCGTCATAGTCATTGTCCTGAATTTGCTCTAGAAAACTTGGATAACTGTAAAATAAGTGTAAAATGTTCCTAAGTCAGAATTAACTCTGCTCTGCATTCTCTTTGTACCAAGGGCTCCATCAGTTTTGTTTCTAGATTAGAAACTCAGAGAAGCAAATGGAATTGGTATTGACAGATCTAGGAGGATTTTTGTGAGTCAGTGTTGCTGAGCAGTACAAGGATTCCGTGGATAAAACCAGGAAAGGTTAAGACTCTCTGGAGACTGAAATCAGATTTTTGAAAGGAGAGGTAGTGGTGAACGTGAATCATGTGCTCCAATCACTGATTCCACTGTGTGACTCATTAAGCTGATTCTGATACTACTTAAAATGTAATATTTAATACAAGCACAGAAGAGGATCAAGACTATTTAAAAACTGTCAATGTTGACAAGTAAAAGTAGGAGAAGTGAAGGTCACTTGTAAATACAATACATGTTTTTAAAATAAATTGTTAGGAGATAAAAATGTTTACGCTATTATCCACCTCAAGTGTTCAAAATTCTGTGATATTTAATTTCCTCTTAAGTCCCATTAATTCAAAGAAAGGAATTACATAAAGAAACTCTAACTTTTGCTCTTCTTAAATCAAGAAATTATAGAGTCAACTTTAATATAGCTTCAGTCATCAGTGCCCTTCTGTACAGGTTTGTTGGTTTGTTTGTTTACTAAAGACACTGGGGATCAGGTTAGGATATATTTTAACTTCCTCTGTGTTTATGTCTGGACAGACCCTCTTCCTGCCCCTCCTGGGCAGCCCCTGTTTTGCCTCCTGCCTCAGAAGAAGCCAGGGTTCTTGTGTACACCCTTAGTAAGTAATCAGCACCAAGAAAAAAATCCTGGCTTGTATTTTTACTTTCTCTTCCCAAGAAGAGCAAGCTGGCAAGATTCCAGGGAATGAATAGCTACTCAGGTCAGAGCCATCAGTACACTAATACTGTATCTTTTGAAAATACTTACTGGGCTCTGCCTCTTCAGTTCTCAAATTACAGTTCAACAAATTCAAATGAGATTTTGATGATTCATGTTTATGTGCTAATATACAGTAATGCAAAAGGAAAAACTGGATCCTCCAAGAGAGAAATTGGCTTTGATAGCACAAAGCATATTCTCCATTAGATATGATGGAAAACAATGAATTTAGAAGAGGAGAACAAGTACTTGAGAGGCTGTAGCTTTGCAGGATGAAATTTTTTGGTGGCAGTTATAGCTTAAAGTGTTTGTGCTGTCACAATCTCCCTTTCATCTGTATTGGGACTGTTGACTTAATTTGAGAACTGATGTAGCTAAAACTTAGGAAAAAAATCTCTTTGCATGAGAATCTGCTTGCAAGAAATTTTCAGTTCTTCACTCCATCTCAGAGAAACAATTAAGTTTCTGCATACCAGGGGCACACAAAACTGTCATATACAGTACATCAAGTGCAAATTGTAGGTTTCACACCAAAAAAGCACCTACCTACACTCAAAACAGCTAGTGCAAATGCACTAGGAACATCTGAGCTTGATCCTCTACTAGATCTCTCCAGTCTCATGCATATCCAGTTTCCTGTGAGCAGAGATCCCTTATCCCATATGTTATTTCCATCAGTGAAGAAACTAATGCATGAAATACCTCGATGTAGTGTATTACTAAGTGATTAAGAGGAATACTGACTGTAAAGCTCAATGCTACTTTGTATATACCTGATATGCCATGGGGCAAAAACATCACGAGAACAAGAATTTGCATTATATATTAGGAATTATTTTCTAAGTACAGGAAGCCTGTGTTGATATTGTATTCTTCCATATTTTAATGTTTTGTATTTTCACTATGGATTTCATCATAAATACTTCATAACGCAGAAACCTTGGGAAGAATAAGCTATGTCATAATATACTGGATTTCAAGAAACTTTAAATCCTTCTGCCTAAACAGGCATCAAGGCACTGCAGTGATTTATTTCAGATTGAAACAATACACCTATTATTTATAATTTCAGGGAAGGCAGTACCAAACAATGTCATGTGAAAGACACACATGAACTCCAAGAATCCTGCATGTGAAAAATCCACCACTGTCACTTCTGTCAAATTGCTGACTTGATTTGTTGGTTTGGATTTGGAACAGAACACAGTGTGAGTAAAGAGTGAACAGTTCCAGCAATGAGCAAGTGGAAAAGGAATTAAGGGCTAAAACCTTTAAAATGAAAAAAGAAAGATGTTTTAAAAGACACCTTGAAAACATGATTCCAGTTGAGCATCTAAGGTGCATTCTGCCGAGTTGCTGGAGAAGCAGGAGAGGATGAGACCTAAATAGTGATCTATAACAGAAGATGGCATTGGTGATCTGATATTCCTCTGTGGTTCTTATAAATTTAAAGTTAAGATCCAACTGCACTGAGAAATACTATCCAGTTTTTGTAATTTTACACTGCATGCCAGCAAGCAATCTAACCACAAAAAAGGTAGCAGGAAAACGTTAACCTGTAGGGAGACAACCACCCCATTTCCATCCCAGCTCCACGGAAACAAAAATCTTCCACATTAGGAAATTGTAACAATTTTGTTAATATTATTGCTAATATCCCCCTAAAACATTAAAGTTTAGGCAATTTTTAAGAACTTCAGAGTAGCAACAAGAGGACTATCACCTCTCAGTAAGGTTATTCTTCCCTTTCAGATTCTGTCTTCAATGGTATTTGGGCTGTTAGAACTGCAGTGGGATGGTAGACTGTTTTTGAAATGAATTATATTTTATGTTAACATCAAAATGTTTCTATGGCAATCAGTTTTTATCTTTTCTACTAAAAGAACATAAATTTGGATGTTAAGATATCTGATACCCAGAAACTAAACAATACAGATGACAGCCTTCACCAGGAACTCAATGAATGAAGATGGACATGAATAGACTATTCGGTATCTTACAAGTCAATCTAAGTTCATACTTAGCACCAGAACATAGGATTTAGCTACTAAGAAATGGAAGATGACATGCTTTTGAAAGCAGGAATCACATAGAAAAAACTTGACTTTTTGTAACAATTTGACTTTTTATGGATATCTTTGATAATAAATTTCACTGTTTCAGAGAGCAAAAAATTACTTTTTGCAGAATATGGTTTTTATTAACTCATTTTTCTTACACTATTTTGTATATGAACTCTGATTCAAATCAATGTATACATAAGCTTTTCAGTGTCTGGAAGAACGCAGGTAACTAACTGATGAACAAGTCAGTCACATGATGTCAAAAAAATGGAATAAACGGAAGACAAGAAATAGCATGATTTATGAATCTGAAATAATATATTTTCACATATTATTGTCTATCTCAATGTGCAATACCCCTGAAATCAGAAATATTGATTACATTTTTCAAGAGTGAGAGATGGGATTCTTTCTAAGCTCTTCAGGGCTATTATGGGTCTAGACTATGGGATTAAAATCTATAAGGGACATCCTAGGAGGATATGACCTCTCTGACCGGGGTAGCTGAGTAGGGCAAGCAGAGGCAGTCAGGTGATGTGGCAAGTTGCAACAACAATCCAGTGACCAGCAGGTGAAGGATTAGCAAGCCCGAGAAACAAGCCAGGTCCACCTACCATTGCTATAAACAGAGCCCTGAGACCACATGTCCAGAACTAGATATTCCTCAATCCTATCCCAGCACCACTGTCCCATGCTCCCAGCACCCCTTCCTGCACACCTGGGGGAAAATATCATGCCCTGTGGTGGTGGGCAGAGATGATTCAGAGGCAACAGCTTCCCAGCTGACAAATGGATGGCAGTGATGGTCTGAAGGTTCTTGATGTAGGCCAAAACAGAGACTAAACTGTATCCACAAGGCAACACAGCTGCACTGTATTAGCAGAGCTTTGAGACTTAACTCACACACAAGTGTCGGTTGGTGCTGCCAATTCTTTACTATTCAGTCACAAAGTTGTTATTGCCAAAACAGAGGGGGCAATGTATGAGTTGTCATGAAATCTGATCCTGGCAAGTACCAAAAAGCATTTACTACCCTGGAAGCTAAAAGGCCTTTACCATTTATTTAAAAAAATAACGTAGTACCTCCTCTCTTCCACAGCAGAAAGAGCTATAGGAAGGCAAAAATGCATTTTCTGTCCAGAACTGGAGGGAGAGAAAGAAGCATTTCTCATTACAAGTTTTGGGTTGGACTTTGGTTTTCTGTGTCTCTGAAGCATTGAAGAATGAATTAACGAGGATATTGCTGCTACAAGAGCACTTGGCTTCTCATTTAGCACATTCTCTGGTGAGATGCCAGGGACTGGACAGGCGATCAGAGTAGCAGGTTCCGTGATTGGGCTAAATAAAAGTGTAACTAGCTACCAACAGTCCATAAATAAGCCCAGTGGGATACTGCAGGATGACTGAAGAACGTGCACTGTGCAGTAGCCTATTAGCACCACAGGCCAAGAGGCAAGGAAGCTGGAGGGTGCATTTTGAAAGATCTCTATGTTCTTCTAGCTTCTGGGCCTGGCAATACCTGAATGCATCTCATCTTTGGTGCAAACCCAAGTGTCCCTGGGGTTTCTTTGACCTTTGTGAGGTTGCTTACAAGCCACAGGACAATAGTTCAAATCTCCACTTTTTTTTTTTTTTGCCATCTGCCTTCTCTAGTTTAAACTTCGTCACAAAGCCTAGACCAGCCCCAAAGTGTGTGTGCCATAGGTACTGTTTGCTTTGGATTCCTTGGCAAATATCACATAGATCCTGAGCAAACAGAGAGACTAAAAAAATTTAAAAGAAAAAAAAAAGACAAAACATTTAATAGTAAATGGAGATACTCCTTTGTATTGCCTAGAATGGAAAAAAGGAAGATGAGTCTAAGGTAGGTAGAGAAGAGTGAACAGAACGAAAACAGTCATTCACCAGCCTTTGCATAGAGTCAACTGGTAAAAATGCAGCAGTTCTATGTAATCCAACTCTTCAGACCCAGCTACTACTCATATCAAATCATACTGTCTGCAAACACAACACAAATTTAGAAGCTATGTGGGAAAGAAGGTTGCTACTTACACTCAGAAGAAATCACAAGCTTCTCACTGATAGCTCAAGAGCAGAAATAGAAGCAGAATTTCCTATGAATTTGTCATTCAACTCCAGTTAGCAATATGACAGCATGTTAGTAATGGCTGCTTTGCTCATTTCTGCCAAGGGAATTCCACAATCTGTTCTACATGGGCCTCAGATTCCTCCAGGTTAATCTAATGCATGATCCCCAGCCTGAAAAGCTTAAATACTCACAGCAGTTCTCCCCCAGAAACAAACATATAATCAAATCTCATGCTTCAGGGAATAAGCTGATGGTTGCAGGCTCTGCAAGGAATACTTCCACTATTTTATGGCTTTGCACAAATTGTGGGGTTTGCCTGTCCTCTGAAGCATGAGGTATAA
Source organism: Cuculus canorus (assembly GCF_017976375.1). Taxonomy (NCBI): domain Eukaryota; kingdom Metazoa; phylum Chordata; class Aves; order Cuculiformes; family Cuculidae; genus Cuculus; species Cuculus canorus. The sequence continues at coordinate 137,253,098 of NC_071402.1, read as the reverse complement.
GCTACTGCTGGATGCAGAATATCAGGCTTAATAAAGCAATATTCAAAGCTAGCAACAGCTGTATTTTTGTGTTTCTGTCAGCAGCACTTCGTTTTTTCTTCTAAATTCTGAAGCAAAGGGAGAAATACTAATTGGCAGCATTGTTTGCAATGGTATGTCCGAAAGCAGATGCATTGAAAATGGCATTACCTCTAAATCAAACATGACTAATTATCTGGGGATCATACCTGTGCTTGGGATCTCCTTCAGGATCAGAAAGTCTGTTGCATTTAAACAGAAACACAGCTTTTGTGAAAGTTTCTCAAATGAGCAGATCTCTCGGAGGATTTGCCATAGCTCTCCAGTTATTATTTCACGGGCCAGTGACCAGGCTGTCCTTACAGCACTAAAAGTAATGCAGTTGCTGTTCCAGTTGCAGACACCTAACAGAATACTGCAAGGGAATGCAAAAGGCTTTTCTGTAGGAATAGGAATGCAGTTGTAAAAATACCTGTGGCACAGGTAGGCTGCCCTCGCCGAGGCAGCCAGCCTTCTTTGTCTCACAACTGAGGCTCAGAAAATAGTGATTCTGACTCATTTTCACAAAAGGTTTCATTCCACCACTATTCCTTCCCTATTAATTCTATAGAGTGTCAGGACAAAATGTGGCACCAAGGAAAGACGCTGCAGCTAAATTGTCTTAATTGAGGAAAAAGCCTTGAAAATTTTACAGGACTTAGTGGCCCTGCCTACTGTGTTAGTCAGGAACAAGTACAATCTGAACTCACATCTGGGTTCTCAGCTTCTAAATGTATTGAAACTGCCAAGGCAACAGATGAGATTTTCCCATCAACAGCCATTGTGCAAACACTTATTCTGTGATCAGTTTTAGACCCAGAAGAAGTAATATGGCCTTGTCGCAGGTAAAGTTTGCTATTAGAAATAAACAGGCTCCATTTTATGCCTATCTTCTAAAAGAAGCAAGGCCACTAATGTTGACAGCAAGGAAAAAAAAGAAAAGGTAAACAAATTGACCTGGAGGTTCATTTAATAGTTGAGTAAATGAGTAAGGGTTTTTTTTAGTAGAAAGCCAGGTTTGTTAGAAGAAGACTGCAGCTGAGCAAATTCAAACTATCTCTTGAGCTGCCTTCAAATTGTCTCTCCTTTTAAATTTTAAATGTTTGGTGCAATTAATTAATCTTCCAGTTCCATTTTGTTTGGCATCTTTGGAAGTTAAACTAGGAACAAAACGCCTCCTGGAAACTACAGTGAGGAGATTATCTAATAATCTTCATTCCTGTGATTCACTCTACGTGATTACTGCAGAACCTCCAAAACTGTGATATTTCAAAGGAGAGATCGGGCACCGTAGCACGTCTCTGCTGCAGCCACAGCAACCATCAGGGACCTTAGCTCAGAGAGTGCTTAATCAGGGAGTAATTATCTTGCATTTCCCTTATCTAGTGCTTTTATGCATCTCATGCCTCTCATCCCACACTTGACACTAGAAGTGATACAGGACAGGTAAGGTGACCATTGCAGAGGTGAGCAGTGCCAGTCAGAGAGCAGTTCTGACCCCTAGTTGGAGGTCTGCAGTAAACAGATAATCACAACAGCAAAGGCAAAAAATGGAATAAACTCTCAAAAGACACAGCTGAGGGCAAAGCATAGTGGACAATCCAACGTGCCTCCTGAGGGCAGCACAAGAGCAAGAAAATGTGTAAGATAAGATAGAAAAGTATGATTTTTATTCTCCCAGTTAATAGGTAGGTGGAATTAAGACAGCAGTGCACAAAGGATGAAAAGCAAGTAAAATAGTAGGAACCATAATGTGAAAAACAAAACCAAATTATTTATGATTCTGATTCCCAAGTGATAAGAATGAACATAATAAAAGTAGAATAGTAAAACTAGTTAGACAGGAGAACAAATCATCTTCATACCGATTTGTAAAATAAATAACTTTTCAATAGAGATTGGAACTGGAAAAAAATGTGCGTTTTTGCGCATAGCTCAAAGATCACATAAATGCCAAGTGACATGACAGTTGCTGATATAAATGCTTTTTTTTTATGAACAGCAGAGTAGTAAAGCAAGCAAAATAGATGCATAAAATGGGTGAATTTCTAGTGTATTAGTTACTGCTGCCTCTGAGCTGCAGTAAATTACAAACTGTTTTACCTTTTTTTGTGTTCATGAATACATTTTTGGGACTGCTTTTCCACCGCCTTTTTTCATAAATCCAATTTTTAGAGATTTATGTTCTTCTTTAAAGTCTATAAATAAGAAGTATCCAGATCTTTTCTATATGAGGGAAGAGGGCTGAAAACTCAGAAGAAACTATTTATTATGCATTTCTGAACTTTCTTTGCATAAATTCTGTTATCTATGAACACACCACTTCCATAAAACTTGTTTTCGACTGGCTATTTTTCCTCTTGCAAATGAAATCCAGAGTCAGTTTCCCTCCAAAAAAATCATGGACCTACCCACCCTGCAGTTTTCTTCTTTATTTTTCTTTTCTTGTTTATAGTACAAAATCACAGTATGTTCTCTTTATTTACTGCTCACTATACCTATAAATAAAGCATGTAAGATTATCAAGACAGAGTGGACTGGAGTAAAAAAGATGAAAGATTTATTTGAAATACAAATTGACCATTCTCAGCAGAGATGAGAAAACTAGTCAATGACTCTGAAAGTAAATAGAGTAAATAAGTGCCACAGAGAAAATGTTCACCTCTGATTACATTCTCTATATCCCCTCCTAAAAAAAAAAAAAACAAACACACACCCTGAAAGAAGGAGTAAGATTAAAGTTAAGGACTCTTAAATTCAGATATGTCTTTGTTTTCGTCAGCTATTTATACCCATACAAAAGACTATCCTGCTTTGCATCAATGTAGTGCTTATTTTTGAACTGAGATAAATGAGCATAACGAGAGGAAGGCTAACAACCACAGCCAGAGTTTTTCCATGCATTTATGAGTTCAAGTGTACAAATACAAGAGGGTTTTATTACTTAAATATATAAGCTATTCATACCTTAAAAGACCAACATAAGAACATAAAGATGATAGCTAATATCTGAAATTACTTAGCTGTAATCCAAAAATGCGTGTCTACCGAAGGTGAGGGACAATAATGCAAGAGAGGAGAAATCCATTTAACAACCCATGTGTACCTGTTTTCCAGAGCACTTTCTGGGTACAGATTCCTTAAATTCTCATGAGTTCTGTGGCTTCACAGAGATCAAGATGTATTACCCAAAGTGAATAAATCTTTTTTTAATTGAATTTCTCAGTCACATCATTCAAGATTTATCCATAACGGATTAATGCACTATAACTCAAGTCTTATTTAATCTAGCTGACTGATTAATGTATAGTTCTGTGACTTTCACATGAAATTTAAAACAGGTGTTCCAAATTATTCACCAAGACAAAATAAGGCCAGTAAAGAAAAAACATTCTGCTAACTTTCATTAAAAATCTCATTCACATTGGCACAAAATTTATCAAGTAAAATACGAAATGTGTCAAACCTTAAAGACTATTTATTCTTTCTCCCTACCCCCTTTCCCCACTCCCCGGTCTTTCTTTACCTTTATTAATCATTAAAGTTGTTAAATGTACCGACAGTCCTCTCCCTGTGGAGCTGACAGAGTCAAAAAGGAGAATAGCAAAGTACAATAACATTTTTAATTGAAGAGTTACCAGGAATTCTTTGGTGGGTTCTGCAGTGAACATACACACCCAAAGGCACACCAGTCCTGATGATCTGTGAAGAACATCACTTTAGTTGCTTCTACTTTTTCCAGGCTGTGGAGTAGAAAAATGGTGAGGCTTGATATTAGAGTCACAGATGGTATCAGTTTTCAGTCACTGTTGCTTTAAGCTGATATGCCTATCTATACACTACTAAGTGCAAACTCTGGGCTTTGTTACCCACACCATTTTAATGCTTATCAGCTTGAGTTTTTTCTTACTTGCTTGCTCACTCCTCCAGTCTTCATTCTAGTTTGTTATGAATTATCAATCTTATAACTGAAACTAAGAAAGCCCATCCAGGAAACTGGGGACTTAGCCTGGCTATCACTTGCACTGGGTTTTCAGACTTCACAAGTATGTTTCTGTCTTTCTAAATGGGAAATAAACAGTATCACTGACTGAAATTAATGCCAACGAGACAAAACCAGTTTTTTCTTCATTGTGTGAAGCCAAAACAGTTATGTTTTATTTTCTCCTGACAGCTGGCTATCAATCATGCATGAGTCATGAAGTCTTTTCATCAACATGTCTGCCAATCACAGACAGATCTAGATAAGCTAGATGCAGGAGTCTACAGATCCAGTAAAGCTGATTCCCAGCAGTATTAAATTCATCAAAGGCCTCAAGCACAATTACAAGCTATTTTTTTTAAATTTCCTTTAAGTTTTTTCCTTTTCCCCCAGACCAGATGATTGTTGCCTCCTATATTGTTTAAAGTAAATTTATGAGGAATTAAAGCTCCCTTTAACTTCCTTGCTTCTGATGATTTTTTTACATGTTTTAGGGAGTTTGATGATCTTTTAATTAGCTGTCTTTAGTCACATCATGCAACTCGTTCTGCCTCTCCCAAATTCTGAAGCTATATAGCAAAGCAGCTACTTGATGTGTAGGTTTGTAAAATTCATGATCTGGGATCTACTGATAATGTCTCTTAGGTCATCATTATAAAGACGTACAAGCATGATAAGGTCTTAGAGGTAACTCTGCTAGCAAAAAATACAGTTATTTTAGTGTATGTTTGTTGGTAAGATGACATCTCCACTTACACTGATATTCCTGGGCATGAGACAACATAAAATGCAGAAGCACATGAAATTTAAAGACTCTGTCTCCATTATCTATTCTCACCATAATTAAAATAATTAGGCATCTTAGATATTTCATCCACAGTGAAAGAAAAGAAAGAGGAAACTTTCCAAGTATCAGATTCTACTTCAACGATGCATATGAAACCCTAGATTATCTATGATTTATAGATCTATCATTTCAGGGAAATACTCAAAATACAGTTACTTTTAAAGTTTCAAACTTTATTAATTCAGTATTGAGTAATAAGAGATGAACAGAACATAAGAGCTCTTTATGGCAGTTGCAAGATATCAATTGTGAATAGCATCTATTGTTCAGCAATTGAACGTTCTTCAGGAGAGAAAGCATCTTCAGATATAATTCTATCTTTTACTAGTTTGAAATTGAATGAAAATGGCAAGATAGAGCAATTTCAGTACTTCTAGAATATGCTTTTCAAAACCATATTCTATTTGGTGTGCTGCTGCCTAATTTCAAAAAAAAAAAAAAAAAAAGAGAAAGAGGAAAAGGAAAAGGAGTAAGTGAGAAAGGAATGTGGGTGAAGTGAAGAAAAATAATTTTTTTCACTTTCCAGAATCTGAGTCAATGAAAATAGCAAATTAGATCATCCTATCTCACTATGGTTCCTTATTACATGGAACTGCAATGTCACTGTGAACACTGCAAAGGGAAGTAGAGAGAAGCCATTCATAAGTCACGGTAAAGAAAGACTGTGATAGTCAGTGGACAATCATTACAAAATATCTGAATCCTATGCATTGCACATAATTGGATGTTGTTCCCTTTTCGCTTCCCTCCATTAGAGAGCAGAGACCCGTGTCTAACTCAAATTAGGCCTTGTTCTACACTTCTAAGATCATGTTCTCCTGTGACCTTCAAAAGTAAACTAGATAAGGACTATACTTCAGAATCGGTTTGGAACCAGAACTTTGTTCACACTGGTTTGTTTTAATGCATGTGGTGGGATGAAGGTTGTCGAGGATGGATGGAGGGAGTAGAGATAATTTTGTTTCCTCCTCATAAGGTTGTTGCAGTTGGTGTATATAGCCATATTTTATTTAAAAATTTTAATCACTTTCAAGTAAAGATGAAAATCACTTGAATCTCTCCACGCTTAAAAAAGCTTCATCTGCAATGCAATAAGTTTTGGTCTGTTTTAACATTACACTGTGGAAAAAAAAAAACGTTAGGAATGCCAGTGTTGGATCACGATTAGTACTAGATGAAGCTTGTTGCAACTGAATGGGCCATATGAACAAAAAGGATTTTTTCCAAGGCTTTTTTCTTGTCTAGATGTCCTTTACTGCTGCAAGTTTTTCTTTAGGAAAAAGTCTCTGCCTTCTTAGGCTTCATGGATTAGGTCATGCTATAGTTCATTTTAAGGCTGCTGTATGTGTATATACGCAGCTTATTATTAACTCTTCTTCTATCACCATCATCAACATCCTTGAAACTATGAAATGCAGAATTAAGACATTTCAAGGACAGATCATTGTGAAAAAAGTCTAAGATTGTGCAGTTGTTACAGTGGTTGTCAAGTCTCTTAATTTACAAATAGAAAGTGATGAAAATTACAGAAGAAATTGCTTGTTTCTTCAATTAAAAGAGGTTAAATGAGAAATACTTTCTGGAAATGAAATGTTACTAATGCATGTGGGTGAAAACAAATGACAAGAAGTTCTGCTTTTCTTGTCATTTTTAAGGTCTTGAAGGCAAAGATCAAGGCTTTGAGTGCAAATAATTTGTGTTTAAACAATTTTAAACCACTTAGAGACAATCAGTGTTGAGTCTGCATTCCACTCAGTTGGAGAAAGCTGCAGAAAAAAAAGGTTTTGTAAGAAGTAAAGTGTTTTATACTAAACACGTAGACTTTTTAGAGGGTTTCAAATCTATTGTTGAATTTTTGGGTAAATATTGGATTTCTATGTGAAATGTGTGCAGGTGGCCTGGTGTCGCATTTGCACACACACTGTGAGTCAAAAGTGTGCAAATATCTACCCAGAAAGAACCATAAACAAAACAGCACAAAGTTAATGAACATTTAAAGTTTGACTTCTATAGCATTTGTAATAATAACTATCAGGTGCAGAAGTTTTCAGAAGTTTTGTTGGGTTCATCACTGACTGTATTTTAGACCTATTCAATACCTGCCTGAGAACAAAGTAATAAGTGAATCCCAAGTAGAGCTTTCAAGAGGTTCCTAAGAGCATAGTTTGGTTTATAATGTCCAATAAATGTTGTATTTCTAGAATGTACTAGAAAAGTTTGCCTAGTCCATTGGTCAGTACTACCTTTCAATACCTGGTCAAGAATTGGAGTGCAGAGAGCAATTATAAAAAGAGAACATTTTGTGGGCTGCTTCCTCACATTGAGTTTGATATAGCAGTAGAAATACAGCTCTTCATGAATATTTTTTGGCACTTTTCACTGTAGCACTTACTGTTCTCTCCTGCAGGAAAATACTAAGGGAAGAGTGATTCAAAAGGGAGTAGTACTAGGGAGGGACAGAAGAGAAACTGAGAAGGTTTATGTCCAGGTCTAATTGTTTTTGAAGAACACCCTCCTCATCCATCCATCTCAAAAAGACTCTCACGTCTCTGCCTTCCTATCTCCCAGTTTCTCTCTCAACATTTAATAACTGCAAAAATGCTTCTTACAGATTCAGAGTGAAATCATGGATCCTTTCAAATTCATGACAGAACTCCCACAGATGGTATACAATGAGAATTTCAGCCACAGGTTATTTTACTAAGGCTGCATGCATAACAGAGAACACCATATAAGTGAAGTCATGGGAGTCATGAATGTTTCCTATCTGCTTCATACCAATCCTCTCAATCTTTTCTTCTTCACAAAGAAAAGAAAAAAGGGTTTCTACTTTCCATTAGTCTCAAAGAATTTATGTTTCATAGTTTTGTCTCATTTCCTTTTAAAAATTCAATTTCATAGAAGATAAAATCATTCATAAATTGAAACTGTTTCTATAAAAAATTAAATTGTTTAATATAGAACAAATGCAAGCAAAATATTTTTCTTTTTTTTTCAGTCTTCTTATCTACTTCATTCATTTTAAGGTCATCTATTAACCAACTTTGCCCAAATGCATAGGCAGTTTTGTTCTTTCACTAAGCTGTATTTTTAATAAACTTACTATCTGCAAAAGCAATTCATCTACCCCTAGTAATTTTTTTCTTTTCTCAGACTATTACCTCGCAAACAGAAATATTGTCTTCTATGTATACAAGTGCATAAACGTGTCTAGAGGTATATTATACAGTGATGAAGGGGTTTTGACCCATTTTTTACGCTCTAAATTAAAATTCAGAAAGTTCTGATACAGATCTCAATGCCAAATAACAAGTTACACTTTAAGGTACAACTCCTTCCCTGATGTTTTTTTCACTTATGTTCTTTTCTGTAATTTTTTTACATATGATCAAGATCATAGAAATAGATATGTTCAACAGCCACATCCATAGCTCTTCTAATGACATGTTTATTCCAAATATTCACAACTGATATATATAGAACGGAAATTAGAATCATAGAATCATAGAATAGTTTGGGTTGGAAGGGACCTTAAAGATCATCTAGTTCCAACACCCCTGCCATGGGCAGGGACATCCCACTAATGCAGCTGCAAGCTCAGAAATATTTCCAGCATACTCGCAAGGAGAAATTATCATGGATTGCTTTGTTCTACATCATCTTCCAGTGCATGCTTGGGCGGTTCCAGCCTGACAGAGGGGTCAGCAGATCTCCTCACCAGGAGGGTTATCAAACGAGCATGGCCAGGACTCGATGGGCTCTCGGAGATATCACTGTCTATTCATCCAGTGTCTTGGTCAGGAAACTTGGTCAGTGAAGTGAAGAGCTCTGTGAGAAGCTCATCAGCTTGATTCCCTTCTCTCTGTCCACCATGCAACTGAACTTCTATTATTTTGAAATATATCTAGTCAAAAACAATTTTCCTCAAAGTACACAAATGAGTAATAGCTGAGAAAGTTCAAATTTCCCAAGCCAGGTAATTTTTTATTTGTATGAAATCAATGATTTGCTAGAATGACTCATGAAGCTTTATGAAAAATTACACTATGTCCCATAAACATCCAATATGCTATAAAAATACAGCAGAAAGTTCTTATTAAAATTCTAAATTTCTTTCTGCAATACCTTGCCATATAAAGTGATGCATTTTTCCATTGATAAAACATAATATTTATGTAAAGTAGAGCTAATAGCTGCGTAAGACCATAAGTCTCCTGAGCACATTGATTGCATGGCTATATAAACAAGCAAATTTATCTAGATTAAACATCAGGGTTTCACAAACTGGCAAGCTTAAGGTTGTTAAGTCATTAGCATCCTTCTGTGACAGGATGATTTTTAAAACCGTGCACAAGCATCAGGATATAATGTAACAAGTTTAGCAAATTTTTTTTTAACGCTTTTTATTATCAATCAGCAAAACACTGTATGAAGTATTCTGAAAGACTCTGAAAACATGTATAAAACTGGCTGTAATTAATTAAAGAACCTATTCACTGAAATATATGGTAACTACTCAAACAGCATAATTTGCATAAGAAGCTTCATTTTAGCCAACATCTTCTTTTTATTATTATCTCTTTCCTCTATTTTCTTTCTCCTGCAGTAAAATCAGACTTTTCTTTGCCTCCCCCATTCCTTGCTTTCTATTTTCCCTAAAATAAAATCTTTATTTATTACACAAGACCATTCAACTGTCCACAAAGTAAGCTTGATTGAAGACCCATTGGGACCAAAGTATTTCTGTTCATTTCATGGGGTATTGTATTCAGCCCATTTCTTGTGTTGCATAGCTATAGTGGTCTAGCATCTTTTTTTTTATGCAATTCAGTTACAACACAAGGAAGAATCTTAGCTTTTTATCATTTCATTTTTATTTAACCACTACATACCCTGTGTGTGTTTATAAACAGGGCCAAGTAATTTGTCATGCATAATGTAGTTTACTGAAAGAAAATGAAGCGAAGTTAGGTTAGTTGTATCTAATTCAGAGACACTCACAGCTATTGCAAGATATTGAAGTGTTATCAACTGAAGAAGAAAGGGCTCTTTCAAGTTTTACTCCTAAGTAAGACACAAAAAGGACCAGTGAGGCACCTGCGATAATTAAACAGTTGTCACTGTTCAAAGACATTGCACATTTTGTTTGAATTCAGAACCCTGTTAAAAATAACCTTATCTCATACTTGTATGAGCTTTCCTCTTCATCCTTCTGATTTGCCCATGCCTTTCTAGCTCTGTTACGGAATAAGATAGCAACCAGAGATTTATGTCCCCTTTAACATCCACATAAGCTTCTGACTAAGCTCTGCCTCCGAGATCTTGCTAATAGGCATCCAAATGTAAATGCTGTAAACCACAGTGCAACATTAAAATGCGAAATCATAAAAACTTCACATTTGCCCAGTTCTGCAAACTTGGTTTTAGTCAGTTCTTTGCCTGCTTTTTGCATAGTACTGATACACACAGATCATGAAAGAAACTTGTCTTTTGTCCCAGAAGACCAAGTTTTAAGTTATTGTGATGTGTTTGAAATTATACCCAGAAGTACTCTTGGGACATCATTTCAAACACACGAACAGTCATAATTCCCGTATTAGATAGCTTCCTTCCAATCAGAAAATTCACACTGCATGGATAAAGAAAAAACACCACAAAGTGTATAGGACTCCTGAGCTTGAGTGTCGCTGGACATGTCCTCTTTTCCCACCCAGAAATCATTTTCTGAGAATTCAATATTTGGTTCTAGACCTTCTGTAGCAGACAGTACAAGGCAGCACGATGTCAGGAAATCTCAAGCATGTCTAGCATAGACTGTCAAAGTAGGACAAGTACAGTAAGCTTTGAATTCGGGGCCACTTAACAAATATGATATCTAAAAAAACACTAGGGAGAGAATTTCAGCCAGAAATAAAGATATAACCAGGGTATATAACATAAGAAAAGCTTTCACAGAGAGCGTATTGATTAAATAAATTATGTACAACTCAGTTGAGATGTCAGTACTCTTAAATATGGTGATGCCAAACATTGTAATAGCCTTTTTTGTGAGTAATATTACCACTATTGTAACACTTTGGTTGTACAGATGGATGTATTGCCTGTTAACATCTAGAATTTCATGTAGATGATGCTCAAAACTGAGCTGGATGAAACTTTCTGAAAGACATTACTGACTGTCAGCTAGTGACCCATTAATCTCAAACGAGAACATGATTACTTCAGCTTGATAAGTGTCTATGTACAACCTAGATTTGCTGGGGTGGGCAGTTCTTTTATTTAGCATTAAGTATAAGCCATGGGAAGAAGCCACTCAAATCAGCAAATTCCATCCAAGCCTGAGTCACAGTAACTGAAGTGAGATGGGAATCTGGCTTAGCAATTTGGAAATGCCCGTGTGAAAGATGGCAATACATCTGTTCCTGAGCAGTTTCTATTCTCTGTGCCAAAGGGTTCAGCAGTGCGATGATTTGACATCAAAGCCTTGACCTGAAAGTGGCTAGCAACACTGGGATTAAGGGATTGCTTGATTACAGCTGTATGCCGCTGTGTTTGGCAGAAAAAAAAAAAAAAATTAGAGTGAAAGAGCAGTCATGAGGCTGACCCTGACAAGGCAAGGGCAGATGCAGCCGTACTGGGGAATGTGGGAATACTGTCACAGGATGGGAACACTCCCACTGCAGAAGTCTGGAAGATGAGGGGGCTGTCACATACTTAGATCCCTCATAACTGCAATCATGCAAGGGACAGAGGCCGTACGAATGAAAGACAGCCTTGGAAAATGTGCACAAGAAAAGAGTGAATAGCTTTCATGGCATTTACAAATCCATGCATATTCTTTTGAAACTAAGCAGATGATGGCAGAGGACTACCTGACCCAAATCAGCAGTTTCCCCTTCAGCAGAAGTTATTCACTGTGGTCCTACATATTGGCCAAAAGGTAAAGTCTTATTATTACAGGCACAGAAAATATAAAGCTGCTGCTGGAAGTGCTCTGGGTTGGATCGTATAGAAAGAGAAGAACCAGAAAACCAGAAATCCAGCTCTACAGTTCTGTTAATTAAGAAAGCAAGCACAAAGTGAATGCTTTATGAAAGGCAGTATTGAAAACCATGAAATATCTTTGAAGGCCCTTGAAACTAAAATTATTCCATATCCAAGAATGGGCTATAATGATTATGACATTGTATTAAATGGGAAGAAAAAAAGAAGCTGCAAAGGTAGGTTTCATAGCCACAGGAGAACAAATAAAACTCTGGAAAAGGAATACAATATGTTCTTTTAAAGATACTATACTGTAGTTGGCAAAAGCTAGTCTATGGGATTTCAGTTTATTACTGAAGTCAATGGAGATGGGAGCAGTGTTCAAATAGTGTAACGTGTTTGCTCTGAGCAGAGGTGGGTGGGAACTGCCCTTTGAGAAATAACTAGCTTGTCTAAATCCACATCATAAAGTGTCTTATCAAGAACACTGCTCAGGATTACTTTTGTGGTATATGAGAGAAAGAAGGAAACTTTTCAGACTAACCTACTCATTTGGACACTTAACCGAGACTGAGATTTAGCATCAAATCCCTTAACTAGGCAAAACAGCAGCTTGTATCTGATTCTCCACATGCAGGGCAAAGGCTGTAGACTGTGAAGCAGGAACAGTTATGGAGCAGGATAAAAAGAACCTTCGAGACATTGATAAACATAACCATCCTATCCTGGACAGCCTTATACTTCACCACACATAAATGTTAGTTTGTTGGACGGCAAGGAGAAATTTGTGTTGAGAACTCCAAATGAGAACCACATGGCACTGCAGTTGCCTGGTCGCTGTGGCATGGTCGTGTTTGGATACTATGTGTGTGTGTCCCCATTCTAGATTTTATTCCTGGGTGAGCTAAAGGCAATGTCTGGAAGGTGACAGCTAGAGAGTTCTGAGAAGCACAAATATAATCCTTAATTCCCTGCAATTTGGAAATAATCGTATGTTCACCAAGACCTGTGTAAGTCGATTACCAGTAGCATATGTGGACCACTCTACTGCCTAACATACAGTCATGCCTACATTAGCAAACATTTTGCACTAATTTCTACATTTGCACTGCAAGTAGTTCAGAATCTTTTCTTCAAACTACAATTATTTTCATCCCCTGTACTGCACTTTCAATAGCTTATAGACATCCAAAGGAGATACGTACCCATATATGTTCAGGAAAGGCTGGAGGGCATGTGTGGCCTCATCTGCAGTGGAGCTCTAGTTTAGTTTTCCCCAGAAAAGTTTCTCATTCATTCACAGCAAAACCAAGCTAAGACACAGTAGGAGACCAGGGGGGGATATGCTTCAAAATTGGACTACTATTCTGAACCAAAACACCAATACAGATGCAGTCAGACCTATCTCCATTAGATTTATCTGAGGTCAACAGATCTTATGCTCTATGAGGTTCCTGACACAGACCTGTTGTCTGTCAAGAGTTTTGCACACGTTCAAAGCTCCTATGTCTCACCTTGGCATAAATGAGCTTAAAGCCAAAAGCAGCCTGGCACAAATAAAATAGTGATGGAAGTAACAAGATTTTAAACACAAGGAGTCTAGACTGTCAATCAGGAATCATCAAATGTGACATTAGATCAGCTGATCAGCAAACATTATATCAGCCAGACTTACCATTCCGGAAGACTCTGACACATAGGGAAGATGACATATTGAAGTGCGATAGTAGCTCTTCAACGTAGTCAGCAAATGTTTGGCTGAAAACAGCCCTTCTGCTGTGACATATTTAGACATAAGCATACTTGGAGAGAGCATTACTTTTATGAGCTCCAACAAAAACAACTCTGCACTCAAATTCAGCATCCAAACTCCCTTGCAAATTGCTTTACAATTTGTTCTGTGTCCTTGTCTTAGCGTTTCCTTCATACATCATCTTTCATCTTTCTTTATCTTCCTTTTTCACTCAGGAAGGAAAAAGTCAGTTTAAAACATTTGTACTCCAAGTCACTACCAATAGCTCTGGTTTGAAGATGTATGATTGTCTTCATCATATTTAAGTGGAACTTCTTCCTAGGAAAGAAACAGGGCACTCACAACAGGCATACGGCGCTTAGTAGGGTTATAACTCACATAGAGAGAGAAGTATATGTCTCAGGAGAGATATATTTTCAATACCATTGCCCTTAGGGCTCTACCAGGCATGCCATGGTCAGGCTGCTTGCAGTCTGTGTGTCTCAGCTTAGTCAGTGTGTCCCAGCTGGGGAAGTCACCCTAAACTACTGCAGGTACCTCTCTATCCTGCTCAAATGCTGTAGATGCAGAAACTTCAAATAATCACTCTCATTGGGAAAAATTAAAAATACTGTTCAGTTGACTACTTTCTACCTACAACTACTTCTGTGGATCCAAAATTATGATTCAATGGATTTTTCACCAGCAATCTTACTTTAGGAACCTACTTTTCCAGAATAGCCACCCTTCAAGAATTTTCAGTGAAACCCAGTGACTGAGCACCTGCAGATCTTCTTTATGTCACCAGTCCATCATCTCAGATCTTACCTAGAAAATGCAATTGTTCTGAGGATCACATATCTATCTTTATTTTATAAACAAATGTCTTTTGCCTTTCCCATTCTACCATGTCATCCTGAACTTATTCCAACAAGAGTATGCCTGTGTGACACATGGATCTCTCCCTCCAGATCCATTTCAACTCCAGCTGCTGTGGTCGTGACTCTGACAGACATATCACTCCATTTTCTGGGGCTGGTCTGATTTCAGTTTCTCTTAACAAGGAGTCTCCTGTTACAAAGATTTGCCTTTTTCCAATTGCGGTGTGTATATTCAGTCCTTTCCCTTCTGCTCTGCCTTCTGTCTGCAGATTTTTTTCCCTTCTGTTCCCATGCTTTCACACAGTATTCTGCACACCGGCCTCATCTCTCTTCAGTCTCCTCTCATTACACTGTCTTGTGTTTTGTCGGGGGGGAGAATTTGGTGGCAGATTTCTCTTTTTTTATTTTTTTTTTTTTTTTATTACATGACTGTACTTGCACTATACTTTTTCTTTTCCTTCTTCAGCAAAACTTTTCAGCAGTTCTTTCTTCATCTATTTTCCCTTATCGTAGGATTTTAGCCACCTCCCAGGTCTCTTCTCCCACTCACTAACCTTCCCGACACCGAAAAGTTGCAACTTCTGGTAACACTCTCAAAGTTACTATTTATATACTTCGGACACTACTATTAATTTTATAGTGCTTTTCAACAAATACTGTTTAATAGCTGTTAGGCTGGGGATAATTATTTGTCACTTGTGCACATGTGTTAAATTAACAGTGATACACATTATATTATCTGACTTTCTGGAGTCCCAGGACAATGCTAGTTTATAGATGGAAGCATTCTTGCACAGCAATGCAAGATTACATCATCAATCTGGTTTGAAGCTGAGTATTTTCATGCTTCAGTCCTGACCTTCATTTCATAATAGGCCAAATCTTACTTTCCTTGTTTGCCTGGTACATGTATTTCACTGTTTGCAGTGTAGATTCCAGCAAAACAGTGAAGCATTTTACTCAGATAAGCATCAATAAACTCTGAAAGTAAAATGGACTTCTCCACTTATCCTTTCCACCTTGTAACAGGGTAATTGTAACCTCTGTTTCAAAAGAAAAATCACAGCAGATTTATCTGTAATATCAGCTATCAGATTGGATATGGTGCTGCATTGTGCTTTAAACCAGCTAAAACAGGATTGTGCCCTGTTTGAGTGAAAAACAAAATTTGAAATGTTTCTCGATTTCATGTAGAACATAAGATAACAATCTACTTCTACTTACAAATCACTGAAATGCTACTAACTTTTAGATAAAAAGATATTTTTTTTAAATGTATTTTAAAAAGCAGATCAAAGTTTGGTTATAAACCACTCTAATTTTGAAAAAATTCCCAAAGAGAATTCTACAGTGCATCAGGAGAAAAAGGTCAAAATCCTCTGCTGGAATGAAAAAAGTATTCTATACTGTCATTTCTATCCAGAAACCCAGGAACAGCTGAGGATGCATAAGATCCTCCTCCTACAGCTTCTGTACAAAATCAGAGACATAGGCCTCCAGGCATGGGAGAAAACAACACATGTTTTACCTTCTCCAGCTTCTCAGCCAGACAGTGCACTTCCAGCTGCCTGGAATAAACTGCCAATTGTATGGGTTTATTCCTGCTTCAGCTTTTGCTTTGCATTAGGATTGCAGTTGCCACACCATCCAGGGTCCTTTAAAAAGCTGATTCACTTCTATTGACTTCATCAACCATTACTTGAGAGATCTTCAGACAGCTAAACCCCTGTGTTGCCTAAGTGATTTTCTAATAGATATGCAGCACAGCTGTCACTGATAATTGAGGCATTCAATGAATTAACAGCCCTGTCCCACCTTGGTGCAGTTTTCTAAATCTCCATTGTTTCAATTTTGCCTCATCACTGGAGCCTTTTTCTTGGGAGGATACACTCCTGATAGCTTAGAAATGAAGCTCCTCAAGTAGGAACCAGATTTAGCTACTGAATGTATATCTGCTGCTATACATTTACTTTGGGTCTTCATTGCAAAGGAAAACAGAAAGAGGGAGAGAAGGGACTTCAGACAAGGAACAGCTGTTAGGATCAGTCAGGTAGGGCCAAGAAACAGGCATTAGACTTAATGGGGTCAGCTCTGAGAGCTGTGTGGGTGGGCATAGCATAGGAAGGTACTGGGTTGAGCCTGGATGAAGGATAAGAGGAAGATGGAGAAAGACCTAATTACAAATGCAAATAAAACAAATGGAAAATCATACAGAGAACTCAGTAAAATGTATGTTTTAACTTCATTTCCTGGAACTGAATATATTAAACAATGTGACAGATTCTTATCAGCTTCATAAGTCAGTCTTGTGGAGTTCATTCTAAAGTTGTTATTGAGGGTTCATCTTGAATTTCCTCACTGACTAAAGCAATTCTAGGTAGTAAACTAAAATAACAAAATATTAAATCTCTATTTTCTTTTCTAAATAAAAAACCAGATCATTGTTCCTACTCCGTGTAATACACCAGCTTCTTTATAGTGACATATCAACAATGCGGTTCACTTACTGGCTTCTTTTGCTTTCCACTGTACCTTCTGCAAAGCTGAAACATGAAGTAGAGTCAACAGAGTATGCATAAAATATTTCCACAGTTCTTGATATGGAAGCAGGAATGGTGCTCAAGCCTTGTAGCTCAGATGCCCCAAAATATAGCACCTGGGTTTCAATGTTAGTCTCAGTAACACCTACACATTTGATATTAACAATGAGTTAAAAGCATCCCATCCTGGAATATCAAATATTCTAATGGCATGGAAACCTCCAAGGAAAAGTAAAGTTTGATCAGGTTCTCCACAGACAGAGGTGAGACATGGACTCCTATAAATATTCTACTATGTCCTTCATTTTAATTAAGCATTAAATATGGCATCTGCAGCTACTCAGTTTCAGTCAAAATGGGGCACGTTGTTTCAAGATGATCAAAATTCACCGTTGAATTTATGTCTTCTTGGCTTTAGCCACCTGCAGCTCTCATATAGACCAAAAAACAAAAAAGTAACCAAACTTTGTCTTGCTTTCCACGTGGAAATGACCTATGACAAAATATTTGTCTCACTTCCTAAGCACAGTTTCATTACACTGCATGTTTATTAGAATAAATTTGGCTGAGAGAGCTAACCTAGTTAATTTCATTTTTCTGTAGTTATTGGATGTTGGAGAGGACAAACTCTTCAAAGAGGACTTCACAGGGCAAATGATCTGATTTCGTACATAAATGAAAGAGGGAATTCTCTTCATATAAAACATTTGCAAGAATGCCGCTAACAAATCTAACTTCAGTTGGTATCAGTTATGTATCATGTCAGCAATTTGGAAGACAGCATGATGATGTTACTGAGGCTTTTTGAGTTACCCTTGAAGATTCAAGTGCCAGTGATGTAGCTTTTATAGTTTCATTTATTTTCATTTCTAATAACAGTAAACTCATGATTTATCCTAACATCAAAAATGTGTAAGAAAGCAACAAAAAAACCAGAATAATTACCTTTTGAAGACATGCTAGAGTTCAGAACATATCCAGTGAGAACAGAAAGATTTTTTTAAATGCAGAATTACAGTAATTATGTCTTACTACCTGGTGTGTACTGTGCATGGTGAATTATCTATGCTTAAAACTGTTGATTGCCTGGAGCAGCCCTCAATACACGAGTAAAACTAATGATGACTATACCTGTATAAATCGCAGAAGAGACATAGATATAGTCTCAAGAGTCTGAAAAACTGTGAGATGCTCTTTATCATTTTTTTAAATGGAATAGACATTTTCTGAAATGATAGCTTTCAAAATGGGATATTGCAATGTTCACTTCTAGTCACGTACTAAGGTCAGTGAGATCAGGGCAGCTTCACAAGCTGAACTCCCTTGGATCTTTAAGGAAAATTGGCAAGCCTGAAGACTGCTCCATCCCCTACTAAACCTCTGCTGAAGAGACAAGTGCATATTGCAGGCAACCATAGACCCCTGGTTAGTCTCTCACCTGGTAAGTATTGACCCCATGTTGATCAAAAACCACGTGACCATTTTATCAGATCATCATGTCAAAGCCAATGTAATTTGTCTCTCAGAAGAATTTATTATCTCAGCCTGAACACAATCACAATTCTGCAAATTTTGTTCTGGAAGTGCTACAGAGCAAGATTGCTTCTATGTTTCTGGCCACATACACGTATGTTAAACAATGATGCATTTCATACTGGTCATCTAAGGATGTAGCACCTTTAGCCGTAGAGGTTCACCTAGAGTAAAAGGTTACAATTTCCTTTTCTCTGATCTAGGCATTGCCTCCTTTCGTTTACTGTAATTCCACTATTGCAGTTGCTTTATAACTTGCTCTTTGCCTACATCTTTCATCTTTTTCTGAAAGGAAATCCACCATAGAAATCTTCATTTTTGGTGCAATATATTCCCCTCTCACTTTTTTCACGTTTATTTCAAGCGTTTAAAGTTGCATCCTAAACTCAATTACATACTGTGTTCCTCAGCCTTTTGTAGGAAACTACAAAGTTACTCATAGCATGTAGAATTAGCAAAATCACAAAAAAAAGGGAAAAAAAAAATAAGTGAAAAAATTTAACCTTCCATTTTATCAAAATATTTTAACGACATAAATTCTATTAATATGATATGAATATGAAGGTCCTTTACAAAGAGAAAACCTTTCCTGAGTTTTTTTTTCTCTCTTCTGTTATTATCATGAATACTCTAAAATATAGTCCATCTGTTGCTTTAGAAAATCACAAACAAACAGGCCTTTAAATGGAATGCTAATTTCCACATGAAGATGACATTTGTAATTTAAATATAAGCTTTTCACATGAGGCTTATTAGCTGTGTTTTAATCTGCATCAGTCTGGTTAAAATATCCAATTTCCTTTTTTCTCCTGTGAGCCTATCCAACTTTCTTTGGCCATTAACAACAGTAATAACAATTAGCAACATCACTAGTAGCACACAGCCGTTTCAAGCTTAGCTGTGTAGACTTCATGTTTAATGAATCCAAACATAACTAGGAAGGCATCAAATAGAAAATATGATAAGCACAGAGGAATGGCAGCCTCCACATAACAGTCCACAATATGTATTATATATCCAGTTCCTGGACTGTTCCAACTCTACCTGGCCCATTACCATAAGTGTGAGGAAAACGAACGTTCCATTTTCTGTGCTTTTTTTTAACCCTAGGAGAAGTCGGAAATTTCTCTGTGGCTTTCACGTTCCATTTTCTGTGCTTTTTTTTAACCCTAGGAGAAGTGGGAAATTTCTCTGTGGCTTTCAGCATGACTTACCAGCATTCCCTGGTCCCTATTAGTAGCTCTCAGAAAGGTCACCATCACTGGCGGTTGTTTCAATGAAGTTCATCCTGGTATGTGCGTACACCAATGCATTGGGTGAAGGTGATCAGGTTTTGGTAGCAGTGGATCTGCAGAGGTATTATCCGTGAGAAGAGGCTAGGATTTGCCCCATGCCAGACACAGACAGTTCCAGCCGGCTCCAATGGACACACTACAGGATATAGCTGAAACCGTCAGTCATGCTGGCAGAGCCTCTTTGAAAATGTATTTAAGACAGGGCAGCAAATGCTACCCAAAGAAAGGAGGAGGGAACAAAAAGAGAGAGAAGCAGCAGAGGGAAACCCAAGGTAAGGGAAGAAGTAGAAGGAGGTGCTTTCCGTGGTGGAGCAGATGTTCCCAGAGAGACTGCCACCATGGAGGAACCGGGCCAGAGCAGAGAAAAAGAGAAGGAAGAAGCGGCACAGTTGGACCACTAAGCCTTGGCTGCAGCCCACCATGAATATAATCGCAGTACTTTTGTGTAACTCCAGCTGTGCCAGCCTAGAACTCTGTCAGCAGGTGGAGACAGATTTGAAATCAACATATCAATGCTTAGAATTCTGGCTCTTTTCCTACATCTTTTCACTTTCCCCATGGCGAAACAGCAATTGATTGTTTTGATCCCCTCTTGTGAGCAATGAAAAGAGAACAAAAAGCAAAAAGATCAAATTCAAAATTTAAGTAAAGTATTTTAAACACTTCCCTACACATATCATAATTTCTAGGTAGGGAAGATGGTTCATTTCCCTGAATGACAGCAGTAACTTGGGCATATTTAAACAGTTACAACTATTTTTTGTTGCCAACTCTTTTTCCAGGAAAGAGATGAATGAAATTTTTGTTGGAAATTAAGGGGAAGAATGTGATCTTTTTCTCTTTTTCTATTCCCCCTCTCTTTTTTTCCCCTTTCTTAGGCTGCTATGGAAAAAGAGTTATAGAAAAGTAAACTAATTTTCCAGACCAAACTTTGATTGGACAATGTTTAGTGTACTCCAAGTATAATATAGATTAAGTTGTCTAACGGAATCCAGGCATGAAAAATCACAGGAATAAAAGCTCAACGAAGAATCACGTATAATACCAAAGTCATATAAAAACAAATCCAGAAAAAGCAGAAAGAAAAATATTAGCAAATCTGGTTCAGCATAACTTTGGTCTACATCACATACAAAAAGCACTGTAACTTTGCAGGAAAAACAATGGGTTTTGTTTGGAGCTTATTCAGCCAATAACAGCAGCTCTTCCTTCCAGTGAATGGGGACACCATTGACCAACAATCATTGAAAGTATCAGCTGCACTGAAACAGCAACTCCTAATAAACATCCATCAAAAGGCAACGATCTGCATTATTATAGTGAAAGTTACAGTTTGGTAGCAATCATTAATTTTTATGTCGCAAAATATATACCAACAAACTGACATTTTCAAGATACTCAAGCTTCATTAAAAATATGATCCACTTTTCCTCTGACCACTCTTCCTAACACATTTAGGGATGGGAAGGTTATTCAAATACCAAAGCTAACCATAGATCACTGAAAAGCAGGGCTCAGACAAGAAGTGTCCAAAACAAACAAACAAAAAAAAACCCAACAAACAAATCACCTCTTTCTATTCATCAGCAACATGATAAGTAGTCTCAGCACAGAACTCAAGGGTTTGCCAACCTCCAGGACACAAACTGATCCTTGTTTCTTCTGTCCCTGAAAAATGTCCTTTAGATGAGACATTATTTAGAAATATTGAACTCTGTGCGATTCTCTCTTTATTAGTCATGCTCTCTCATAGGATTTCAGTATATCAGAGAAATCAGCAGAAAAATCAGAGTTGAGCCTTCCCACAATATTTTGCTTTAACGCCTGCATTCAGAACAGTAAGTCCTATGGAAGCAGAAGGAAGCCACTTCACAGTTCAATCCACAAGTGAGAATGGGTTCAAATCCACCCTCATAAGCACTTTCTGAATCCCACTGAAATTAGAAGAATAGCTCAAGTTTGCATACAGAAAATGACCCTGCTATTCTTTACAATACAATAGGGAAGTAGAGCCAACAAGAATGGAAATGACATTCTTTTAACAAGCTGGTTATTTAATACAAAGCCTCCTTGGGGAAAATAAGCAAGGCACTGCCAAATCTATCTTACTGAAATATTACCAGGGTTTAATGCAATATAAGCTATTTTTCTTGGGAGTTTTGGTTGGTTGGTTGGTTTTTTTTTAGTCTGTAAGGCAGCTGTCTCAAAGCTGGATAAATGTTGCAAAAGAAGCATTCTTAAACTTCAAATTACTATTCAAAATTAGCATTTTTGATCCCCTGATATTTGTGAGTTTCCATCAATGCCTATAAATTTATAAACTCTTACATACTCCCATCTCTCACATACAGTTCTGACATAATGCCTCTGCTGAAAAATGGGAACAGGTACATGAGTTCCCTGCGAAGAAACTGGGGAAATGGGGAGATGCATGAGAACAAGATAGTTCACTATACATTACATGATCATTTATTGTCTTTGAAAGTCTCGTTCTTCCAAACAAGAAGTAAGATCTGGATATGAAATCCTACAACACATAAAATAAGCATTCTTCATAAAGTTCTTAGTTGTGAAATGCTGTTTGATTTGTCCAAAGCAATAAATATTTGCAGAAGTAGAGGCAGCTTTGTCTGGCAATTCATGCATAAGTAACAGTGAGTCCTAATTATGGTAAAATTTCTAATTGCTATAAATGGTGAGCAAGTGGTCACGGATATCACAGAGTGACTTCCAGTTTGAAAATATTAAAGATGTTTTCTAAGCAAAATACTCCTCAACTCCTTCCTCAGTCCCTTGTTGAAGGGAAAATCCCTTTAAAAGGATTATTTCAAATTTTGGCACATAGCATATAAACAAAAACAAATATTTGCCCAAATTGGAGACTTCTGCTGATGCTGGATCATACTATCAGATGTAAACATTTGTTCTCTCCAGAAAGTTTAGGAAACAATAAATTTGATACCTGCCTGTGGCAGTGTAATAAACTAACTGTTTTTCTGAAGCATAATTTAGATCAAGACTGCTTTTGTCCTCCTACCACGGTCCGGGCTGGTCTCTGCATCACTGAGGATGAATCCCTTGAGAACAAGTTCTTTGGAGGGCAGCTGCTGAAATGTTAGCAAATGCTAGGAGCAGTTTGGCAGTGGGCTCTCTCAACACTGGGCAAACACAGGATGTTTGCTATCTTCTCAGTCTTACCCCACCCTAGATCTGTTCCTGAAGCAAGTGTGTATACCAGTTACTACAGAGTATGAAAGCTCAGGCATTATAGTTGATGTATTTCTCATAAGCCAGAAGAAATTATTTTTCCGTAAAATGAAGTCTTATATATTTATAAATTATTATTACAATAAAATTTATACATTTTTATACAAATTTATTACAATTTGTAATAAAATATTATTACAAATATTATTTACTGAAAATATTACTTCCAAGGCATCGGCTGAGATTCTGGTGTTGCTTGCCCAAAGCAAATCACAGTTTCTCTTCTTTTTCATAGAGCAAATGGTAAACCACTGTGAGAATGGAAGGCAAGTCAGCTATGCTGACCATTAATATAGAGTGTGTTAGTCTGAACCAAGCAGATCAAAGGAAAAACATGGGAAGCCATTCATGTCAGCAGCAGTGGACTTGGTGCTACAAGTGAAGCAAATGACAGAACTCAAGTTTATTACTTAGTTATAATTGTGGTGTAGCTGGATATCAGGACTGTCCCTGTGCGCACACTCAGTACACGGAAGTCACTGACTCCCTAGGTGGCGTGGTCCAGGAACTCCTCAGCACATCCCTGCATGGAAAAAGCTCCCAGCTGGTGTCAGGCAATGGACTGGGCTGACATAATGTGACAAACCTGTCCCCTAACCACCTTCACAGCAAAGCATTTGAATAACTTTTGCCGGAAACCTTCAGATGGGGATTTCAGACAGTCTTGAAGATTTCCCACAGGCAGCTCCTGCTGTGACAAGAACAATTTAAAAACTATATATTTGAACAACCTAGATGCAGAATCTGGCCATTCCAGGTGAATCCTGCTGCAGTACTGACATAGATAAGATATTTGTAAATAGCCAGAAGAAACTATTCCAGCAAATGCAGAAACCGTTAATTTTTTAAATTTGAGTTGGAGATAACTCAGCTTCGTGATTATGTGATAATCTCTAATGATGAATGATATACGTGCTGGAGTTTTCATGTAGGACCACTTGTTTTACAAGAAATGAGCAGAATAACATTTTGGGTAGTCTTATCTATGACTCTCACAATAGAGACTGATTGCTACCCAGATAACAATGACCATCTTATTCAAGAGATCTAATTTCCTATGCAAGTATTACTTTATATCAAGAGGTCAATTAATTATTTTTTTAGCAACCATTCTCCCATAGATGTCTGTGCAACACTAGCTTTGGTGTAACCTAGAAAAGATGTGGCAGATGAAAATATTCTCAACTATGGCATACATGGCATAATGTAACAGAATTTGGCTAAAGGGAATAGAGGAGGCAGAAACTCCATTTCTGACAGGTACCGAAACAAGTACAAAAGTAACAGCTCTGTCATGATTTCTTTTCACCCACTTGATTTGTTCATAGCATATCTGGATCCATTAGGAGAGAAATTTAACCTTTTGAAGGTGACATTTAAAGGTCTTGGACAAACCTTAAGCCTAAAGAATTGCTTTCCCCCACAATTCAAGATATTTAGCACTGTTGCCATCTACCAGTCTCTTTTGAGGGCTTGTGGCTGGGTTATTTTCCTTTCTATTCCTGCCTTTTTCTTTTCCTCACCTAACCTCTGCAAGAACTCAGTTCCAATAGAAGTTTTAATTTTTGTTTAACAAGATCATTGTTGATGTTTCATGATAATTATTAGTTATTTTTCGAGTTAAAAATTAACTTCAGTGAAAAAAGGAACATATTTAATTAAACCCTCTTTTAATAAGATGGAAAAAATAACCAACCTATATGGCCTCTTCTTGAGAATGTAGCAAAAAGCATTAGCGTAAGGATCAAGCAAGTCCAGGCCTATTAGCTTTAAATTATTCTCTACCATTTTTGGTGGATGACGTCTTTCTTGTCTTCACTACCAGTAAATAAAGGCTTTTGTGCTGTTATGTAAGGTATTCAACTCCTGATCTCCTCATTTACATGCTTTCATAGATGAGCTTTCAAACCCTGTGGGAATACTGTCACTTTGTACTATGGTAATGGACAAAATCCTCACTGACTTTTTTTTTTCCCTAAGTTGACTACCAATCAGTAATTATGTTGTACACATTACAGTAATCTGTTTCTGAATTTTTGTTATATAAAGCTGCAGCTGCTAATCTGCAAAGAAAGACATTTCTTCCAATTTTCAGATCAGTGAGTAGTCTCTGGACCACAGAACAATCCCATACCAGTATTACAAATGCTGTCTATCTGGATGCATCTAGATATATGGCATGTCCATACATATATATATGCACATAAGATAGATTGATACATATTATGAACATAAGCAACATAGTTGTTCATCCCCAGTTGTAAGTTACCTTCTCAGGGACTAAAAAGATTTATGCATTACTATTTATAGGTTTTCAAGTTTCATCCCAATTTTCCCAAGGAAAATTGTTGTAAGAAATTCGTCCACTCTAAGAATCATGTACAATTTAACACAATTGTATCACTGGATTTTATTATGCAAGTTGTTATAAAGAGAACATACTGACAATCACCATATTATTCAATAGGAATAAAAGAAAGGTTTCGTTAAAACAGCTTTAGAAGGTCAGTTTATTCAGCCCCCAGGAGGGCTCTATTAGCCAAAAAGATGCAGGCAAGGAAGTTCTGACAAATATTTGGGAAAGAACAAGCCAATTTTGACAAAACGAGAAGAAAGAGGACATTTATATTCTTTAAAGAGATAGAATTTTGTAATATCATAGAGCAATACAAAATTTTACAGTATCATCCATCTGTTGCAGGAGCTTGTGATATAACCATGAAAGTTTCAGGACATACTTTCAATATAAAGTTACTTGCCCTCTGAGTTATTACTGACAGGAGTAATTTTTGAATCTGAGTGAAGAAAATTTAATTTGGCCTCTTGGTAGCATTTTATCAGAGTGGGAACCTCTTTCATAGTTCTACCAAAAAGACAGAAAAATAAAAGAAAAGTTTTCTGGTACCACTCACGGGCTTACACACAGGCTATACTATCACCTTCATACAATTTTAGTGCAGTGGCTGGACCGTAATAGCTTTTGGACACCTGTATGTTGCAGTGCAAGATGTAGTACATTATTGTTTGTGACACCCTCAAACACCAATTTACTAGGCTACAGATTGCTCTGAGCCCAATAAATCTTTACAAACCCATCTATAGTGGCTGAGGAACACTTTCCTTCCCCCCCTTTCTCCCTTCCCTTAGGTAGAGCTGGGTTTTTTGTGCAACCATTCTCCATCAGATTCTGTCAGCCTGGGGCATTGCATTTTTCTGTTGTGTAATGATGGAGAAAGACCTAGAAAGCTGTTCCAGTTTTGCAAAACAAGTCATATTGAGAAAAGTCAGTTATTTAGGTAGTTAAAAGTAAAACAAGAGAAAGTGGTTATCTCATCAGCTAGGTGTATTATTACTTTCTTATTTTAAATGTTGTGAAAGCTGCAAAATAAAGCTAGTTCCTAGGGAGAGTTGGCTTTTATTGTCACTTCCTCAGTTTCCGTACGCAAAAGACTACTGCAGGCAGCTGGAGCTCCACCTATCTCTACGTGGGAGCCACATGCACTCTACAGTGTGTTATCTATAGTCATGTAAGGTAGAAAGAGATGTCCTGGTTGCTCCCACACAGATACACCCATCAAACAGATTCCAGGTAAATACCAGTTTTCAGGCATCCTAAATTTGCAGCTGCACTTCTGAGTCTATTGGACATCATGCTCAGACATGCAGCAGGCAATTTTTTAGGGCTGACATTTTTCTGCTGTCAATTACACAATGCTATACAAACCAATGCTATCAGCCCTGGGTTTACAGGGGGATGCAGAAGAGGAAAAAAAAATCTTCATTGCTATGAGATTCTCTGCATTTCCTGATTACTTCAAGCAATTTCTTTCGTGCATTTTTGACTCACAGATGCAGAAACTGTACTATTCCACCCTGTGCCTCACTATGTATGTTTGATTATTTTTATACTGCTTTCCTAGAAGTTATTGACAACATGCTGACAGTGGGGAATACTTAACACCTCACAGAGACACTCTGGGAGTGCACGTATGAGAACACATTTTCCACGTCTCTCTCGGTGAATTTACAGCCCAATCTACTGAGAACAAACAGCAATCTGCCGCTCAGCATTAGAGGCCTTAAGATCCATCTTTGAGAGAAATATCTTAAAAGAGGGTAACTTCTGTAGTTTTAGATTTTGCTTCAAGCAGGCAAATGATGAGAACAAGTTGGCAATAGCTGTGCAGAGACAGAATCAGCTAAAATAAAGAAACCCACTGGAGTTAAAGTGGGTAGTTTGGTTCATTTACAAGGCTGGGGAGGAAGGAAAGAGGCTGATTTGCTATTTCTTTTCCTTCATTTAGGTAAGTATGGCTTTCAGAACTGACTTGTACATCAGTGGAATAATAAAAAAGAAAACACACACACAGAAAGAAAAAAAATCCAAACTGAAAGCAAGTAAGCAGGTTCAGTTATCAAGGAAGGCAAAACTTCTCTATGAATGCCAGAATGCTATTTCTTCACTGAACTTGGTCCTGTGGTATGAACAAAAGAATAGTTACTGTCCAAGCTCATTAATTCCAGCCTCTCTTTATTCAGCTGTTTACAGCTCTGTTCTCCCATGATTAAGGTATCTCACCTGATAAAATAAACCTCTCTTCTTTCTACGAGCACATGAGCAATGTTCACATTAATTAGTCAGCTCTAATTAGCCCACAGGCATTTCTTGCCATGTAGTGAGACTTGAAACCTCTTTAGATGACAGAAAAAAAGTCAGATCGAAGAAGCTAAATTTTGAAGGTAAATTTAAGAGATCATCTGTGTTGAGGTAGGAGATATTGATGTTGAGTTTTTCTTGTCAAGTTTGGTCAAGTTCCACTCGAATGTGAACAGCCAGTCCCAAGCCCCACTATAGCTAATTGCTTCTCTTCAAGGAAACTTCCTTTGGGAGTTTGGGAGTTTGGTGACACTAGTACAAATTCCCGAGTTGTTTAAAATGAGTAATTTGCCCACACAGTGCATGGAGCTCTATAGGAAGGGAAGGGGAAGAGAGGGGAGGGGAGAAATGAAATTACAAAAAAATTTGTTTAGGAGGGATACATCAATGTCTTTTTATTTTCTTTTTTTCTGCTGTGATTTTCCAATTCTTTCCCATTGCTGAACTCAGGTATTAATTTGTGCACTGCATGATGGGGTGCACTGAACCCCTTCAGGCCAGGGGCAGCAGCAGATCTGTGTTCTGACTGTTCAAATTGATTTTTTTGAACAGAAAAGCAGACTAGGGAAGGAAGCCATACTTACCTAATCTGAGCTGAATGTAGTAGCGGGGTGGGAAAGAATTCCTACCATGCGTAAAATTCTGACATTTCAGTGTTTGTTGTGGCCCCAGATTTGAATGCAAAAGTTTAAATTTAGGGATTTGTGGGAGTTGCAAATTCCTTATATCATCTCAAAGAATCATTCCTAAAAAGAATCAGAGCAATTTCTTTCAAAACTGTCAGACCATTCTGAATTTATATATATGTATGCTTGGAGTTTATGATATAAAAGAGAAATATGAAAGAGATTTAAACACTATCAAAACAAAACACTTTTTCATAGAAAATTGTCAAAATGAAAAATTTCCTACTTCAAAGAAATTGCTTTTTTGGATAAGAATTTTACCATTGAAGATTTTTTTTGTCTAGTTCTACCTGTTGGTCAGTGAGTGAGATTTTCTTTCTATGGTTAACCAAATCTGCAACTAGGCAGAGGTGAATTGTAATTCTGTGGGCAGCCTTGGTTTTTGCAATACATTCTATGTATACAGCATTTCTTACTTGGGGATCTCAAAGCATTTGACACAGATGATAAACAGGACCACACTGCACCGGTACCAACATGAAGTTTGACTCATTCTGCTCCACAGCTGGAGCCTCGAGTCCTCACTCAGCAACATGGCACACCTGATGGTCCAGACCAAAGCCTCTGTCAAGAGTCAGTTAAACAGTTCCCTTGTCAGGAAATTAAGCCTAGTGCATGCTGTGGTTCTGTGGACATAACCGTGGTGATCTGGTCTGGAATGTGAACCAAGCTGGGTCTGACAGGAGTTGTCTACACGGCAAAATCGGGTAGAGGCATTTTGCTGCCAACCTACATCCCACTTACTCGTACCCTATTTGTTATTTACACAGGGCAGTGCTACAGTTTTACAAAATCTCTGTGAATTCAAAAGGACTTCTGTCAACTTTAAGATATTCCATGTCTGTCTGTCCAGACGGCTAGGCCTACAGAATGCCCTGGAAATATTTCTGGAGAAATTTTCCTTCGTTCTCTTCCTTTCTATGGGGGAGAGTTAGAAAGGAAGGGGAGCAAGGAACTATTCTTTCCACTTTTTCTCAGAGAAGAAGTGTTTGTCTTGACTGCCCTGTAGACTCTTTGTTTCCTCTCACAGTTTAATCACTACTCTTTAATAAGCTTTTGACATTAAAATAACATTCTGGATCATTACTCTTTCTTGCTGTTGTCTAGAGCTGAAAGCCTTCTTCACAAGGACACACTCATTGTGGTGACGAGTGGAAGTCATTCTGCTGCTGTATGATGACATCTTATATATTCTATAAAAGGTGTTAATTAATATCTGTCCCAACAAACATGCTACTGACTATCTACATAATCCATTGGATTAGGCAGGCCAAAAAAATTCCTGCCTTTGCTTTCTCATACCTGAGCGCAATCTCTCCTTATAAGATCATCAGATTTAGTGCAGATACTGGTCTGCTGAATTGCCATAAACTATACCATCCTTGATTTCATGGTAGGAATATATTAGAAAAATATAAAATACTGGTGTGGTACAGAAGAGACTTTCATTACTGGAAATGAATATTCTTTTCTTAGGTAGATCACAGCAGCCACAGGAAAAATACAGAATGCTCTTGCACTAGAAAATTTCTTCATGTGTAGTCTAAACCTAATCATGAAAACAAACCCCAATTCTTTCATATTTTCTAATCCTTTTCCACTGCCACATTCGAGTGATTTTCCAAAACGATAAAATTTGTCCATAAGGCTGATGGAAAATTCAATTGAAGGTGTTTGGACCTGCTACAGTCCAAACTGCTTATCTAGAACTAAATACTTGCCAATCCCACCTGCCAAGCTTTTGTCAAGTCTATTGTAGACATGTTTTCTAACTCTGCTTCATGGCCATAACACCGAGAGTGCCAGCTGCCTCTATTCAGTCAGGTGACTCCTCGTCTGGACAGAAATCTCGGCCCTGCTGGATCTGATGGCACTGATGCTGATGTTTTCAGTCTGGTCAGTGTTTCAACACAGGTTTCTGTCACTCCGGCTGCAGCCTACCACCTTCTTGTCACAGTTTCTGCAAGCAACTGCTGTGTGCTTGCCTAGCTGGGTTTTTTATTGTCACTTACCAAGAAGCTATATTCAGCGTTCGTTGTTAGTTTTTTATGTCTTCTGCCAAAAATAAAAGTAGTTTCTTTATGGATTAATTGGTGATAAACAATCCTCAGTCAGTGTATTTAATTGTCTGGAGGCTGCAAACCAATCTCTCTCACAAAAAGCTGCTTGAAACCAAATCAGCCTGAAAAGATCTTTTCCTTTAAATTACAGTGGCGCTCAGTCTTTCACGGATATTGTTGCTCAAGTGAATTACTGGAAAGAATGGATACCGAGAACAAAAGAAAAATGATTGGCGAGAATAGAGGCTGATAGGATTGAAATAAAAACCTTCCAGTGGAGAGACCTGAGCATAACTGCATGTCTTTGCATATTTCCCCAAGGAAAAAGGTAACAAATGGTTTTGGCAGGAGGGAAACATTTTAAGGCAGCAAAATAAAAGGGTCATGTATCAAACCAAATCGTGTTGGTTTTGAGATGTATTAAATCTTTACATGATCTTGTTTTTCTTTGCAAAGCTTTTTTTCCCTTTAAACAAGTTGACAATTTGTCACTTGAGTTTCTTTGATAATAATTATACACTGGATATTTTTGCATTTCTGCCTATATGCTTTTTATGTAAGATTGCAACATACCCAGAGAAAGCAAACTTCAATTCGAGGAAACATTAAGGTTGCAAAGACTGTAAAATCAAGCAAAATTATGAGATGCCAAAATTCTGATTGTTTGTACTTCCTTAATTGAATCTCTTCAAAGAAAGCATAGGAAATGGCTTTTAATTGCATACTCACACATACTCACCAACCTATAGTTTCTTTGTCTCATGCGGTGAACAAAATGTTTCCCATCAATGAGTAGCTTTACCATCTGGGTAAAATAAAGGGGACAGGAAATATTTTGAAGATGCTTCTAGTATCAGGTCCACCATGGGAGTCAAACAAACTAATATAAAAATGCAATATTCATAAGAGGAGACAAAAAGAACAGCTACACTGAAAGTGCAGGAAAGAAGTGAAGTAAAACCATGAAAGAATAGAAAAAAAGCACAGAAAGAGGAGAAAATGAAGCCTGTAGCAGGATGCATTACAGAGAGAACTTGTTCACTTGTGGGAATTGAGTGGGATTCAAAAAGCTGAAAAATGGTCAACTGCTGAAGAATTGGAGAGAAACCTAGAATCAGCAAAAAAAGACATAGTCTCTCAAAAAAAATGTTTCTTCACATCTGCAGTTTTCACTTGCCGTTGTTTTAAGGAAGCAACATTACTTGGCTATGCAGTATAAATCTTGAAGCATTTTCCTCGTTCTTTAAGTTTAGACAAACAACCTAGAAATCATGCAGTTCCCTATCTTCTCTCTTATAAAATCTGCTGACAGTGTGTATTAAGGCAGCAACTTTTCACTGCTCTGAAATAAATCTGTGCAATCTTCAGTCATTGTTTAAACTTCAGTATCCTACAGACATGCAGAGAAATGCAAATCACCTCTTGCCACCTCATTTAAGAAAGGCTCTGTAGGGGAAAAAAAAAATCCTTCACAAAAAGTAATATTCCATAAGAATTCCAAACAGTGGGGAGGGTGGAAACAAATAAACAAAACAAGCAAAAGACATTTTCTGTCCTGAGGCCCAATTTTTCTGGAACGTATAGACAGACATTTTTTGTACCTCATGACAGATGATTCAGAACCCCCATATTCAAGTCTTATTTAAATAAAAGAACAAGACAACCAACACCAGCCTGAAATGTCACCCAGATCTTGATGTATGTGAGCAGCGTGTAGTCTGCTTTGTATATTTAAAACTCTTGTACCAGAGTTCATTATTCTCAATGAATATAAGATTCCAACAGTTAGTGATAAAAAAACCCCACAGGGAATGAAATACTTTTAGGAGTACATAGACCAACTGTGTCTAATATCCTCATCAGACTTTTACACTGGAAGAGAAGAACAGCTACCATATGGTTAAATAAAGACCAGTCTCCAAGTCACCCTCTCTTCAATGGACAATAGTATGCGGTAGGAAAGGCCCCCACAGGATATCAGAAGGCTAAACTGGTACTGTGTATGTACATCCAATTCAGCCATGCACAAAGGAATTATTCTGACAACTGGCATGTCAAGACCAGCAAAACAAAACAATTAAGCTCTACAATTGGGACCTCTCTCTGCAATGAACAATAACTGTGATACTGTTGCTGGCTCAGATGTGAGCTTTTGGCTCCTCCAGTCCACTGCTTCCCGATAACATTTTTTACACGCTTCCAGAAAGTGTTCCCATCCTCTTGGTACCCTCTGGGGCACAACAGTCTCTTCATGGGAAGCTCTTGCCAGGACTTTGCAGAAGATTAACATGGTTTACATTTATGTGCAACATGTCCTGGGGAAAGTGGATTAGCTCTGGAATGTTATGTGAGTAAAGGCACATGAAGATAAACTGAGGACACTGCCTAAACAGAATGGTAAGCTGAGTTAGATGCTTGATATTGTTTTCTGCCTTCCCTTATGTTTGGAAATGAAAATGCAGAGTGAGAAAGCATGAGGCAGAACTTTATTTTAAACAAAGACTGATTTGAACCTGCCATTCCTGACCAGGTTCTTCCATTACTGCCTATTTCACTAACTGAGGATGATCTGGGTTCAAATCTCTCCCTTAGCCAAGGGAAGAAATCAACATCTTGTCACTCAGGTAAGTGTTTTCATCCTGTAGTGAGGCTCTCGCACTCATTCCCCTGGACAGTGCTTCACCTTACACAAAATAATTACCATGCTTTGCATAAGCAACAGAGAGAGTCCTAGTTGTTAGGCCGCTCATCCAGGAAGGAGAAGGTCAGTTATGCTTAATGTTCTCAAGAGATACAGTTTTTGATATTATAATTTTAAAAATATAGAGATAAAATTACAACTACGTCCACCATTTCTATTAATCTAAATACAGGATTATCCCATGATATTCAACCACCAAGTGATCAAGAAAGAACACTTTTCAAGGGGATATTTTAAAGTTATTTCCGAGCCCACTTTTGTTTATCTATGCCTTAGTTCCACAGCACAGCACGGCACAGCACATGCCACATACTCATTTAATTTTTATTTTATTCAGGGGGCAACATATTATGCTGTTTTAATCATTTTTGTGCAGCTTGGGTGAATGCATTCAATAAATACCATTCAACCCTTAAAGAGATACACAACATCCTTCTACTATTTCTTCAAAATAAACCAGAGTACACTTATCTGGATATATCCTATTCATTATCCACAGCTAGCAGCCTTCTTCCTCCCACCTTCCCACTTCAAAGAACAGATGCAGTGATCCTGTTTCTCTACACATCTTAATTTCCTGCCCATCCAGGATCTCTCTCTAACAACTGTTGTGCCAGTTCTTACATACAGAGATGATGAGAGAAACACCCAGGCTTTTCAAAACATATCAGCACCTACTATTCAGGTATTCAGAGACACAGTTGTTTAGCAGTCTCCAAAGACCTAAATAGCTCCCTTTCTCTTCAAAAATCGAACAGAAAGCCTCAGAAGCCGGGGAAACAGAATGAACCTCCCAGAATGAAACAAATGAAAACACAGCTCAATTAACATTGTTAATGGGTAGAAGCATTAGTGGTTGTGACAACCAAAGTAGAAAGTAACTATGGCCGCAGGTTGAATTGGTGCTACTACCCATACTACATTATTATATCTGTAATGGATTGCTTTTGAAAACAGCCATTAGCAGTCTTGATATTCGTCTAGGAAGACAATGGTGTATAGCAGTACACAATGATGATCTGGGATTTCTGGTGGTGTTTGGGCAGGATAAGAGCAAACTGTTCAGATAGCAGGAATCCGATCAGTCATGGTGATCCTTGGCAAATTTGTTAATATGGAAACTATTTCAGAATTTTCTTAATAGTATGAGATAGCCCAAATATAGTGTGAGAGTATAAATATACATCTGTGTGTGTATTTATACATATATCTTGTATCTTTTTTCAATTTAGGAAAAGAACCCAGAAACAGTAACAGGGATTAAGTAGGATTAAGCAGGCCTGATTCAGTGTCAGCCTAATCTGACAGTGAGCAGTATGGCCACAGTTCTAGAGGAAGAGATTGTTGCAGCACACATGGCAGCTGTTGAATTGCAGCCCTATAATGCTATGTTATATTTGGCTATATGTGCTGGCAGAACAGCCATTGCCAGACCATCCTATGGCACAAGTGCTAAATCTCTCCTAGGATAAAACCCAAACTCTAGAGAAATATCCTCTGGGCTGAGAGAGTCTGCAGTGTATTGCGGCACTCAAGCATCTTTACAACATGTGGAAATCCTAAACCATCATTAGCTGCTGTGCATGCCCTTGTGACATGGAACAGTGGCCTTCTTCTCACAACACCACAGCACGTATGGATATGACAATCACATTTGATGTCACATTTGATGTAGTAGCAGACTCAAGCTGATAATGGAAGCAGCAAGATAAAGAAATCTTTTTGATGATGATGGCAGCATATTGCAGGTCCTTTTCTATTGGTATTCTCATACCACAGGCCTAGTTGAAACTCTTCACAGATTTTCCTGAAAAAAGGCTGAAATTATACCACTGTTCTTCCCAATCTGACAATCAGTTCATTTTTTCACCACAAACTGGATAAACGCCATGCCTGGACACAGCCTAGGAAATGTCCTCTGGGCTAAGAATGCACAGGAAAATGTGGAACAACACAGACATATTCAAAACCTTGCTTAAGGTCATTTCAGACACCAGAGCTGAGCTCTGATTTGGCCATGGTACTGGTACCTAATATATTCTGATCGTTCTTTCCTGTCATATGAAAGATTAGTGACATTTAATTCTTGCATGCTTCCTGAGATTAAAAACAAGAGTGGCATGTCAAGCCCTAATGCTGGCAGATTTAACTCCTTTTGTGCCAGTGAAGTTTTAGCCACTTCCCCTACAGCTATACTCAATACAGTGAAGCTGTGGGAGCTATGCGAGCTCACTGCAAAAAACATTGCCTTACACAGATAATATGTTTTGTGGAACTCTGAGAATAACTGTTGTCAGGCTGATGGAGGCATGAAAGAGATTTCAGGATTTTTGTTATCTACATAACTTTAGAACACTGGATTTGACTAGAATCATGAGATGTTTTATGACTCATGTCAGTTTATGTTGAGACAACCCTCTAAATACTGCAATTGGGAATATCCCTGTGACCTAAGTCCATCATGTAGTTCTTAGCTGTATGCTTGTGCTGGGCTTCATTCAATCCTATTAATGGCTCCTACTGCAGCAACTTTTTGTCCAACAACTATAATAAATGTGATGAAGAAGCTGATTTGTCACTTTTTTCCTTATCTTTGTAAAGGAATTTGCTTGGGCGGAGACGAAAAAGAAGAAAAAATATAAAGCTGATACACACAAAAGGGTTTTAGAGTTTATCTGAAAGAGAAGGAAGCACTAGGGAACTGATTTAATACTTTTGGTTTATCTTCTCATCCTGATACACTGTGGAAGGCATTATACTATCACTGCACTTTGGCTTAGCAGAGTGCATGAGCGCATGCACTGGCCAGAGGAAGAAGAATCCCTTCGCAAGAATATGGTTAGCATGTAAGTTAATCGTGATGCAGCAGTCAGCAACCTTGTTAAATATCATGGTACTATTTGCATTTGATTTGAAAGCCTGCTTCTTACTGAAAACAAACAAGATGTCAGCAAAGCTATGGAATAATATTTTTTCCTACTATGCTGGTACTTTGACTAAAATGGTCATTTGACATCTGCCCAAAATAATGTTTTAATTTACATTGCTGCACTTAGACTAGCAAATACTTTTTTGACACAAAACCAAAATGGATATTAACACTTTTTCAGCAGTAATAGGATGCTTTTAATCTTTCAATGCAATTGTTCTTTCATTCACAGGCACTGAGCTGATTTTACACAGACTCAAGGAACACCTCTTCTGCCAAAGGAAAATATTGATTTAGAAAACCGTCCTCTTGCTGCTGCCATGCTTACTTTGTCATTTTCTGCAGTATAGTTCTGTTTTACTTTTTATTATCATCTGGGAAAAATAATTTACCTAATTTCCTACCATTGCAGAGACATACAAGTACACTGACACATTTGCTTCCCTCTATTTTCTTCATGGGGCTTATTATGGTTTTGGCTTTTGTTTTTTTTTTACTGTCATATGCAAAATATGTATAGTAACTAAGTGATTTGTGGCCTGTGTGATGGAGGAAGGTGAAGTGGATGATCTGTATACCTTTCTGAATGTGCTTTCTACTATGCATTGCCTGTAATAACAGGGAAATTGACTTAATAACCCATCTGGCCAGTTGATCTTTTCCAGTACTATGCACCTATGACATAAAACCCAAAGGCCTGGGTTGTAAATTAAGAGTATACAAGCTAACAGGAATGTATATTTGGGAAAAAAAAAACAAAAAAAACCAAACACAAAAACTCGTAGACAAATTTGAAAAGAAAAAAAAACTCCAGGCAAATTTAAAAGTAAACCAGCTTGAGAGAGGACACATGTTGCAGCACCTATGAGCTTGAACACAGTATTGTTTTAAACTGGTCATGTTGTGGTTTAGCGCCAGTAAGTGACTAAGTCCCACATAGTCCCTCTCTCACTCCTTTCCCTTTGGTGGGATGGGAAGGAGAAACAAAAAGAAAAAGGTAATACTTGTGAGTTAGGATAAAGATAGTTTATTGGAACAGCAACAGAAGAGAAAAAATAATAACAATAATAATAATAAAAGAATACACAAAGTGAGTATACAGTGCAATTGCTCACCACTTGGAAACAGACATCCAGACCGTTCTGAGCAGTGATCCCACGTACGGTACCCAGCAACTCCAGGTTATGTACTAAGACGACACCACATGGTACCATTGAC
Source organism: Cuculus canorus (assembly GCF_017976375.1). Lineage (NCBI taxonomy): Eukaryota > Metazoa > Chordata > Aves > Cuculiformes > Cuculidae > Cuculus > Cuculus canorus. The sequence goes on along the minus strand of NC_071402.1, from coordinate 137,215,729 downwards.
CAGCCTGGGTCAGCTGTCCTGGCTGTGTCTCTTCTCAGATTCTTGTGCACTCTTATTGGCAGGCTGAAGAAGATGAGAAAATTAACCGTAGCCCAGCAGAACCCAGGACAGGCTCCCAGTTCAGAGCTGATTTATGCCAGCCAGATGACATCATAGTATAACATGAAATAAATAAAGAAGATAAAATAGACCCACTAAAGCAAAAGATTTTGTTTTCTTTAGCTAGGAAAACAAAAGCTTAGTGAAAATACAATCATGTTTTGTAAATGTACTTGTCAAGATAATACTACAAGGGCATAAGACACATCTAAAAGTAAAGAACAAGGCTAGCACAAGAATAAATGACAAGTAAAGAGGTTTTCTGATTATTAGACTGGTCAGATTTTGAACTAATAACCGTACAGTGAGGATAAATACCTAAACCAATTTTAACATAGGGCAAATCAGTTTGTGAAAGATATTATAATAACTTCTTGTCTGTAATAGCAAGAAAAAGGACTTGATGAATGCTGCAGTTCGCTTCCTATCTTGTGTCCTGTTCACTTCATCAGGCCTTCATATTTCAGTTATCATTTTCGTAACAGTTCTGACTCAGCCCTTCTGAAAATTTTGATTTATCCAGTCATCAAAAGGAAAAGACATGAAATCACTGCTGACCTGTGATTTACCCCTAAAATGAAAGACGTCAGATCCTACTGGGGAACTCCTTGATCTCAAGATTTTCTCTTTTGAATGCATCATTTTCCTTTCATCCTCTTTCATCTTTTCATCTTAAACAACTACTCTTTATTCATCCATATTTCGAAACCACCCTCACTCATTCTCTCTGCTGCATTAACAAGATAATAACTAATAATATTTTGATTCCCAACATAGCATATGCAGTTCTTGCCTTTAACAAAAAAAAAAATACAGTTTGGAGTATAGCAATAATTAAAACATGAACCAAATGCAGTGCTTCTGTCAGAGTATCTTCTCTTAAAGGTAACAACCTGTCTTATATCTCTTCAAAGAATGTAGCTACTTTCCAGAGGTCTAAAGTCAAATACATTGCCTTAGAAAGCAACCTTAGAGCAAACCACAGAGCTCTCTACTTGGTAATTTAAATGACTGACCATTCAATTTATGGGCATTCTCAGCAATAAAATTCAGCCTGAACTTAATAATAGCACATTTTATGTGACAACGATGACAATTACAATCCATGGTTACTGCAGTCACCCTTTGGTCTGGGGAAAGATGACTATTAATTACATACACTTGCCATTTGTCAGACTTAAGTTGGCAGACGATTGAGCTCTGAACCATCTTCAGCTTGACTTCTACATTTTCCATTTTCTAATCCACTGGAACGAAGATAATTAGAACAGAGAAAAATGAGAGGTTTTCTTATTCCTGACTTGTTTAAAGATGTACCAAACCTCTACCCCGTTAGTGACATATACGATAACATCACAGTCACATTAACGCTGTGCCACTCCAATTAAGAATCTGTCAGCATTCACTTTACAAAAACTATGCTGCAGAGTTACTGCATATCTCATTCATTTTAATTTGCATTGGATGATATGCGACATGAAAAGTCGCTCAGCCCATATGTAATAACATTCTAGCATTTCTTACTGTTTCTCTCTGGAATTCCATTTTCCATACCTGTTGACATTTCTTGCCTTCTGGGGGAATTAAAATATCATAGAATCATAGAATCACTAGGTTGGAAAAGACTTTTGAGATGATCAAGCCCAACCATACCTGTCCACTACTAATTCATCCCTAAGCATTTCATCTACACATCTTTTAAGTACCTCCAGGGATGGTGACTCAGCCACCTCCCTGGGCAGCCTGTTCCAGTGCTTGATAACCCTCTCAGTGAAGAAATTTTTCCTTATGTCCAATCTGAACTGCCCCCTAGTGCACCTTGAGGCTCTTCCCTCTTGTCCTCTCACTTGTCACTTGGGAGAATAGTCCAGCACTCCCGTCTCTACAATCTCCTTTCAGATGCTTATAGACAGTGATAAGGTCTCCCCTCAGCCTCTTCTCTAGGCTAAACACCCTAATTCTCTCAGCTGCTCCTCGTAAGACTTGTCCAGCCCCTTCACCTGCTTCGTTGCCATTCTCTGGACATACTCAAGGACCTCAATGTCTTTCCTGTAGTGAGGGGCCCAAACCAAACACAATATTTGAGGTGCACAATCACCTCCCCAGACCTGCTGATCACACCATTTCTGATATAAGCCAACATGCCATTGGCCTTTTTGGCCACCTGAGCACACTGCTGGCTCATGTTCAGTCAGCTGTCAACCAACCCCCCCAGGTCTTTCTACTCCAGATAGCTTGCCAGGACTCTGCACTTGGCCTTGTTAAACCTCATCCTGTTGCATCAGCCCATCGATTCAGCCTGTTCAGACCCTTTTGCAGAGCCTCCCTACCTTCAAGAGGACTGACACTTCCTCCAAGCTTAGTGTCATCTGCAAATTTACTAAGGGTACATTCAATCCCCTCATCCAGGTCATTGGTAAAGATATTGAACATAACTGGACCCAGCACTGAGCCCTGGGGGACAACACTCGTGACTGGCCTCCAACTGAATTTAACTCCATTCACCACAATTCTTTGGTCCCGGCCATCCAGCCAGTTCCTTACCCAGCAGAAGGCGTGCCTGTCCGGGCTAGAGGTAGCCAGTTTCTCAGGTAGAATACTGTGAGAAACAGTGTCAAAGGCTTTACTGAAGTCCAAGTACAATACATCCACAGCCTCATCCATTAAACGGGTCACCTTGCCATAGAAGGCGATCATGTTAGTTTGGCCTTTCATAAACCCATGTTGACTGGGTCTGATCACTCGGTCATCTTGCATGTGCTGTGTGATAGCACTCAAAATGATCTGTTCCATAATCTTTCCCAGCAGGGGTCAGAATGACAGACCTGTAGTTTTCCAAATGCTCCCTCAGGCCTTTCTTGTAAATGAGTGTAAAATTTGCCAGCCTCTAGTCAAGTGGAATTTTCCCAGTCAGCTATGACTGCTGGTAGATGATGGAAAAGAGATTTAGCAAGCACCTCAGCCAGCTCATTTAGTACCCTCAGGTGGATCCTATCTGGCCCCACAGACTTGTGAATGTCTAAATGACTGGTCAGGTCTCTAAACATTTTGTCTTGGATAATGGGACCTTAGTTCTGTTCTCCCTCCTTCTCTTATGGCTCATGAAGATATTAAGAAAGTGTCTCAGGGGAATTGTTGAAATGTAATAAACCAAAAAGTAAACATTAGAAGTGAATATATACTATACTCAGGGCAAAGTACTTTCAGAGCAGTCAATTCTATAATCTCAAATACTCCTCAAATATCCATACAAAATACTCACAGTTAGCAATCAGACTAACTGTCAGAGTATTTTTCAGTATGTGATAACAGTTGTAGCTGTAAATCAAATACACCAAAAAAATTTTCTCCTATTTGATTTAAATCCGTGATTACCGATGCTGCAGTTTTCCACTTGAGGCCATCCCTCTCAGCTTTGGCCAGGAACTAGTTCTGTTCCACAGGGATACATAAAAAAAAACCCATGCCCATACAATCATGTGCATACAAACACTGCACAAAATTTCCCAGTAGGACAGACTGTGGCAAGAAAAAAAGTTGCTGAAATATGCTATTTGCTGCACAGCTAAAATCATAAAGCCCCAAAATTATAGGCTTAGTGGCTATGCATGTGCTAGCTAAAATTGTTCAGCATCCTCTGCAAGCAACACTTCCACGGAGGTTTTGTAGGGTTCTGGAAAAGATCATCTTAAAGTTATCTCACAAAGCAAATTGAATCTGTGGGGAGATTTTCTTTCTCAGGGTGTATTTACACTTTTATTAACATAGTTTTGCAGGGATAACAAAGTAATATGTATAAACATAGATCAACATATACAGGCACACGCATGCGAGCGTGCGCAAACACACACATACTTGTTTGTTTGTACTGTACCACTAATAGTAACAGCAGCAATAATAATTACACAGGATTTGAAGTGTAGCTTTACTGCAGTTTGTTCAATTTCCAGCGTTGCTTTACTGTCAACAGAAACTTTCTTCAAAGCAAGAAGGCCTTATTGGAGAACATAGATAGTGTTTTGAAGCCTGGGTGTTAACGTTTTGTGTCCCTCAGAGGAGTGATCATACTCAGCTGCTAGATGGAAAAGGTTTTTCAGGCATCAACAGCTGCCTTGTGTTTGTGGCTGCCCTGTGCTGCAGCTGCCTGTGGACAACTCGTGTCCCTTGGGCTCAGGCTTCCTCAGACCACATCTGACCACTCAAATCTCAGAAACAATGTGACATCCACAGGCTTCCCTTTCCCTGAGAGATAAACGCGTGCTATGAGGCAGTTTATATTCCTACATAATCCTTACGAATTACAACTTCACCTGCATTACATGTATTCTGAGGGGTTTTCAGGAGCTCTAGGCGTTTGGATTGCTGTGCAGAGAACTACCCTAATTTCTATCTACTCACAGCTTCAGTCCTGTCCATTATTGGCTCAGCAAAATCCTTCATTCCTAATTTACTTTCAGATGCTTTGATTCTTTCTGTTTCTCCTTTGTTTTCCTCTTTCCAAAGTAATAAATTGCACCTGTTCCCTCTTGTCCTAAAGAAAATTGCTCAAAAGACAGGAGCTCACATAAGGACAAGAAGCAATCTTACTGCCAGCTGCAGTCTTCTAGGTCTATACAATGGCCTCGTATATACAAGCTGCATCTACGATCACTGCATTCATAACATGACTGAGATATATCTTCTATTTGTGGAATATCCTGATCTCTTCTACTTTATCCTCTTAAGCTGTATTTTCTGTTGCATTTTTACGCAGAACAGGAAGTCTTTTTCTTACCTTTCTGCTCAATGAGTGTTTAGTCAGTACCAGTTCACTTTGTAAAACAAAAAAATCTGCATCAAATCTAGCATTACTGGATTTGTTTCAGACTTATTAGCCTATATTTATTAGTCTTTATAGGGATGTTATCATTTGCTACCAGACATTCCATTGAAGAGATTTGAGATTTGATATACATTGAAATCTAGAATCTCATACAAATCCTTTGAACAGTATCAGACAATATTTGTAGGATTCTGTGTTCAGCAAACACAAATATAATACGCAGAATATTGTGTTTTAAATAGGATATGCAATCTCAGGGGAAAGTGAGTAAATCACTAAAATACCTTGCAATTGTTTTAATGTGGTCCAGCTGTGTACATACATTTGGATCCATGCAACTTTACTGTTTCATGCTCTTACTATAATTTCATAAAGTTGTAGGCATTTTCTCTATAGTGTTTCTCTGGTATATTTAGCTTCCTCACCCTTCCACTTCCTACTTTCATGTTCCCTTTATCAATGTCTAAAGTATCTACCTTGTGTTTTCTAGAATTTTTAAGTATTTTTTAATATTTTCATTTTCTCCTAGTTTCTGCAGCATCATTTCTCAGCTTCAACCTATTGTTTTAGATCTTTGATTCCAATCAAAATCAAATCTCTGATAATGAAATCTGCTTAGGTAACATGACTTCATGTCTGACTCACTGAGTTAATGTCAGCCAAAAATATTCTAAAGTGCTTTCCTTTCTTTGACAATTTCCTTTTGAATCTGTATGTTTCAATTGCTTTGCTTTTCTTAAGAGTAGAGTATTCTTCACTCTGGCTAATTAGTTCTGGCTTAGGTGCAGACAGTTAAGAACACCTGTAGCTTCAGCTCCTGGAATTATAGAAGAAATGCTAATTTTTCTAAATCTCTTTTCTCAAAGCATCCATCTACCTACATCTAGATTTCACATCCCTACCTTACTCTTTTACAGGACTCTGCTACATGCTTTCAGCTGAAAAGGATTTTTTTTTTAATGTTTCCACTTTTCTTTCAATTTCCCTCCTCTCATTTCTGTTGTTCACTTTGGGTACTTACTCTTTTCCAAGTATCACCTCTGGCACTATGCATTATTTATGATTTTTAAGAAGACTAATTCAGCTTGACGTACAGTGTAAAAAGCTATATACAACAGTCTGCCCCGTGCCACTGATTCTGGCAGGCTGCTTGAGCAACCTTGACACATACCGTCATAGCCTGCTCTGCTCTTAAAAGGCAGTGACATGTTCCCTTACAGTGACAGCCTAAAGTTAGTCTCTTCAGGACATGATGGTTACCCATAAACCTTGGTGAAGTTAACAAGGCACAATTCAACACTGCACTGAATCTGTTGGTTAACTGAGTGTGAGCACTCCCCAAAATGATTTTTAGGATATAGTGGTTGATAAAGCCAGGAAACCAAGCCAAGAGAGTACAGAGTTTCTTGCTAGGATCATTAAAAAAAAATCCACACATTCTGTCCTCTTATTTCACCATAGAAAAAGTCAACTGACATAATAAGGAAGAACAGATACCATGTATCTTCTCAAGTTACATTGTTTTAGGGATAATACAGTTCTCCTGATGACTTGTTGAGAAGTGTCAAACAGAAGAAGTAAAATTTACCCAGTGAGAATTTTTACTTTACCTTTGCATTTTTAATTTTTTATTGTTAATTGACAGGGCATAAAGCAGCATAAATAGGCAATGATGACAAATCTGTGATTGGCTTCATCATAAACAAAATGGCAAAGGCATGAAACAACAGGTGCTCCCACTAAATAAAAGGTCCTTCTGTCCAAGATCTCTAACAGATTTGAAAAGCACACAAAAAAGAAGAAAGTATGTAAACATTATTTCCCTTTAGGGAAAGCATTGAGGTAAAATCCTCATAAAGAAACAAAATATTTTTTCATTAAGTCTTATTTGCAACTTGTAAAGCAACAGTTGGCAATTGACAAGAAGGGAATTGAACATTGATACATCACTGATGACAGACCAAAAGAGCTGGATCTAAGACAGCCATATCCTGGGCTGCATCAAAAGAAGTGTGTCTAGCAGGTCGAGGGAGGTGGTTCTGCCCCTCTATTCCCCTCTTGTGAGACCTCACCTGGAGTATCCTGTCCAGTTCTGGAATCCTCAACATAAGAAGGATATGGAGCTGTTGAAGCAGGTCCAGAGGAGGGCTACAGTGGTGGTCAGAGGGCTGGAGCACCTCCCATATGACAACAGGCTGAGCAAGTTGGGGTTGTTCAGCCTGGAGAAGTGAAGGCTCAGAGGAGACCTTATAGTGACCTTCCAGTACCTTAAGAGGCTACAAGAAAAGCTGGGAGGGACTGTTTACGAAGGCTGGCAGTGATAAGAGTAGGGGCAACAGGTATAAACTGGAGAGGGGAAGATTTAGACTAGACATAAGAAGGAAATTCTTCACAATGAAAGCGGTGAGGCAATGGCACAGGTTGCCCAGGGAAGCTGTGGCTGCCCCATCCCTGGAGGTGTACAAGGCCAGGTTGGATGGGGCCTTGGGCAGCCTGATCCAGTTGAAGGTGTCCCTGCACATGGCAGGGAAGTTGGAACTAAATGCTCTTTAAGGTCCCTTCCAACTAAAACCATTCTGTGATTCTATGACTGTATAAGGTATAATTTGATCATAAGTTGCACTTTGTCAGATAAAGAAGATGACATACAGACTTTAAGCTTTCTTTGCAATGAAAAGAAGAAATGGTTACGTGGCTGAAGGTGATGTCCCAAAGGTGAAAATATGAAGGTCATAGCTGCCCAGTTTCCATATGCTTTTTTCATAGGTATGGTTACCATCAAATTCTGCTTTTTTTGGTACACTTTCTCCTGGAAATCTCTAAACCAATCCTACAATTTAATGAGCATTGAAACCAGACTTGGAGCCCTATAGTTACTATATCCTTTTCCACAACTCTGCTGAGCACAGCCATTTTCGTGCCTTTTATCATCTTTCCTTAAAGAAGCATTGTCCAAAAGTGATCCCAAGGTTCATCATTTTTGTTTTGGTGGTTAATCATTTCATGGGAGCCAGGTACCTAAGTATCCTATAGCAGCTTCCTACCAAGTATAATTTCAGAATTCTGAACTTTAATATTTATTTATTTCTAACTTCATATTGTTCAATGACTTGTCATACATACATTTAGAGATATACAGTAGCATATTATGTATTCAAAAAAGTCAGTAAGAGTTTGATTCAAAACTCACTGAATCCAAAGGAAAGACTCCTACTTCTTACAGTTGTGAATTGCACCCCACGCTGATCTATTTTCTACTTTTAGAAAAAATATTAGAATAATAGTCTCACATAGTAGCACACATATGTCTCATTATTTTTTTTTCTCAAGGTTTTCACAACAACTACTCAATTTACTTCTTAAATTTAGACCTTTACATTTTCACAAGCCTTGATCATTCAAATAGCAATTATTATCAAGGCAAATCCAAACATATCTCCCCATCTTCCCTTTTGAGTCAATAGATCTAAGTTGCCATCGACTCCAAAGGGAACTGATTTTATATATATATACACACATATATATGTGTACATATATATATGTACAGGTAATATTACTAGCATTACAAAATACTATGCAAATACTTGGCCACATTAAATATTTCTGAGCCAGATCTGGACTGTAACTACAATGCTCAGTTTCTCTAGCAAAACTCTTCATTTACCTGAGAACTGTAATCAGGTTCTCCATTCTGCAGGCTTTACTCTTAGAGGCTCTACCAGAACAATATTAATGTTGATCTTCCTTAGTTAGGGGGTTTGTTTCACAGTCCATAGACTGCATTAGACATAAAGATTTTTTACCTCTTACAGAATGGTGGTGATAAACACATCTACTATATAAAAATAATTACTTTACATTGTTGCCTATGCCAGTGGGTACTGGATTTAATGACCCAGTGTTTCTCTTTTCATCCAACGATTACAAAAATAATCTGAGAAGACTCTCATATGGTCTTGTACAGGTGGATATTACTAAAGGAATAAAAATTTCTTTAAAACGGACATTTCGATAAAACAGATCATGCAGAATTGTTTTAACAAATTGTCTCTGTAGGAAGTAGATCTAAAGATATTAAGAGTATGGGTCCTCTACACCTAGAGATCTAAATACTTCTACAGACTAGCCACTAACCATTAAGAAATGCCCAGTCAGTTACGTGGAAGAGAGTATACCCTATTGGATAGTATGTACTGCAGCCTAATCCAATTAACCTTAATGGACTTACATCCTAGTTGCATCTTAAGCATGTGTCTTTTCTGGGGCAGACATGTTGATATGTGTCCTAAAGACATAGAGTAGAAATATCCTTTTTATAAGGGAAAACAAAAAGTATTATCTTACCCTGAACTGATGGGCTGATGTGAGCTGTTTTTAAGCTGGTGGTTGCTAGGATTTTGAAAGGCCACCTAGTTAGAAGGCAGCTTGGCCGAAAAGGAGCTGCTGGTCCTGGTGAATACCAAGTTGAACATGAGCCAGAAATGTGTCTTTGCAATAAGGAAGATGAACGCTATCCTAGGCTTCATTAGGAAGCATTTTCCTAGCACTTTGAGAGAGGTGATCCTTCCCCCCTGCTCAGCAGTGGTGTGTCCAGTTCCATTCTCCCCAGTATAAGAGAGACATGGACATATTGGAGAGACTTCAGCAAAGGGACTGGAGCATTTATCAAATGAGGAAAGGCCCAGAAAGCTGGGGCTGTTTAGCCTAGTGAAAAGTCTCAGGGACTATCTCATCAATGTGTATAAATTCCTGTAGGGAGGGTGCAAAGAAGATGGAGCCATGCTCTTTTCGGTGGTGCCTAGTGACAGGACAATAGACACAAACTGAAACATGGCATGTTCCCTATGAACATCAAAACCCACTACTTTATTGTGAGAGTGACCAAGCACTGGTATAGTCTGCCCAGAGAGGCTACACAGTCTCCATCATTGGAGATATTCAAAAACCCTCTGGACGTGGTCCTGGGCTACCGTCTCTAGGTGGCCCTACTTGAGCAGCAATGTTGGACCAAATGACCTCTAGAGGTTACTTCCAGCCTCAATCCTTCTGTGATTCTGTGTGATCTAAGTATCAATTCAGAGATTAGGGAAGCTTCTTTCTTAAGCAAAACCACTTTAATACAGGCTACTATGCTAAAGACTGTGTTAACTGACAGGAACATCCAGCAATCAGTCTCATGGGTAAGGGTGTCAAAGACTAACTGGAAGTTGTTCTACTAAGCTATAGAGTAAATCAAATGTGTGTGAGCTTTCATGTAGTGTCGTACCTCTTTCTTGTTATTTAATATCTTTAGTTATGCTTCTCTGAGATTCTTATTGTTTTACTTCCTTTTATTGCCATATTCCATGTCCTGGGGTGCATCAAGCACAGCATAGCTAGCCAGTCAATAGAACTGATTGTCTCTCTCTTCGCTGTATTTGTGTAGCCCCACATTAAGTACTGTGTGCAGTTTTGGGCACCTGAATGTAAGAAAGATATCAAATTATTAGCCTGTGTCCAGGGGAAGGCAACAAGGGGCAAAATTTATGATGAACAGCTGAGGTCACTTAGTTTGTTCAGCTTGGAGAGGAAAAATCTGAGGAGTGACCTATTCGTGGTCTGCAATTCCTCATGAAAGACAGCAGAGGAGGAGGTACTGATGTCCTCTCTGTGGTGACCAGCAACAGGTGTGAGGAAACGGGATGAAGCTGTGTTAAGGAAAATTCAGAGTGGACAGTAGGAAAAGATCTTATACTGAAAGAGTTGTCAGTGACTAGAACAGGCTCCCCAGGGAAGTGGTCACAGCAGCCAGCCTGTCAGAGTTCAAAGACCATCTGGGTGACACTCTAGTCCTACGTGGAGTAGCGAGCTGACTCGATAATCTTCACGGTTCCTTCCAATATGAGATATTCAGTGATTCTATGATTCTATAAATCACAAATGTTTGATGGCAGAATAAATTAGGCAGCTAATTATTCCTTCTTGGAGAAACTGCCGCCTTCTCAGTTGGTGTGTGGCCATCAGGTCAAGATACTTCTTCCCCCAAGTGTGAGATAAGTGCTATACTGAGACAAACGATGAAATAGTATCTGGTACCTTGGGTCAAAAGACAAAATAAGGAGCTACGGGGCCAGACTGGGGCAGGGGTGCTTGTCCTTTAGAAAAGGGGTCAACTGGTGCTTAGCACCCCTCTGTGAGTTGGAAATGTGTGTCTCTATTTTAGTTTCTACCGACTTGGACCTAATATCATAAAGGATACAGATGCTTGGTGACTAATCTTATTATATTATGATGTGTTTGGAATAATCTTCAAAGATCAAGGATTCACACCTTTATAGCTGTGGGAAATTTGTCTCTCTGTTTTCAAAATCCACGTAGTGGGATTATAGTGTGGTAGTGTATAGCCATTAGCTAGCACAAAAAAGTAGCCTCATATTTTACTTCTCTTCTGTACTGGGAAGTTCCCTCAACAGACTATTCCAGTTACAGCTCCCTATGCCAATTTTAAAATAATTGGAAATTCTCGTGTATGGTGGGACATCTTAAGTAAATAAATTCTGTATTTTCAATCCCTTTCTGCCACCACTTGGAAGTGATTTCTTTTTTAAGTCAGCAAAAACATACGATAAAGCTGTTGGCTCTGGGAATTGAATTGCCTTCATGGAGGATTGAACATACTGCATGAAGCTGATTAAAATATAAAAATGCAGGAGGAAAGCTGCTCTGTGTCTAAAAGAACATGTGGCTTTGGAAGTCTTCGGGTTTGGATTTTTTTTTAACCTTAGCTGGAATGTGTTTGATGGATCAAATTCTGAAAGACTGATAACAGCTAGATGAACATAGTTTTGCTCTCTGACTAATAGTTCTATGAGGCATTCACTAGACATATAAATGCAATTTGTTATTCTTTAAAGTATATATTGTGAATGAAAGCCTAGAAACTGCAGATTTTGAACTTTTGACTGATAGATATATATATATTTTATCCTCATTGATGGCAGAAGACAAAATTCTCATAGATTTCCCTGCGGCTTGCAAAGAGGATATAGTCTGTAAAAAGGTCCTTCAACATTCACATTTAAAGGTATTTGAAGTTGCCTATAAATATAGGGTGCTGGTAGGAGGACATGTGGGAGGAATGCCATTCTGAATATGAAAAGCTTAAGTGAAGTCTTTGGACTCTGTGAATAAGAAATGTTTAGAAGTTCAGGCTGTTCTTTCAGCTCTCATTGATGAGACATTTGGTTCAATGTTTCCCTTTCACTTCAAATAGAAATTCAGAGCTACAAAATGAACCCTGTAACTTCCTTCCCTCCTCTCCCCCTAACACCCCAAAGTTACTTAGCTTAGAAAATAGATGCTAAACTATAATATCTGCTAATTTCCATTCTCATCAGATTAGGATTTCTTTGTCTGGGGTGACATATCATATTCACAGATATCTTATCACAGATTAGAAATCAAATAAAAATAGCTAAGAGAGCAGAAAACTCTCTTTGTGAATGGAGAATCACATTCTGCTTCATACCCCATATAACCATTGGTTATACAGCAAGAGTCCCTTAACATATTTTTAAATAAATAGTGGATCCATAATAAATACAGAAGATTAAACTCCTTTTTTTTTAATCTATTTCAATACAACACTAACAATTTCACATACAACTTTTGACACTATGAAATGAAAGAATAATTTCTGGAACACAGCACTTCAAGTTACCTCAGGAATGTGTTTTAGGAAGAAGACTGCAATAGGTTAAAAAGCTCTTTTCTCCTTTTCAAGGACAAAGAAAAGCAGAGCTTGTGCTATACCATACCACTACTTTTTTTTTTTATTTATTTGGAAAGGCAACATTTGGTTTGCCTGAAACCCTGTGAACACTACAACTAGCCCAACTGTGGTGCAGCTATCTTTGTCTTGGACAAGTTTGATCCTTGCCCCATGTACAAAAGCAAGAGTTTCTGCTCCCACTGAACTCATCAAGAAGGCAAAACAGTGCTGATCACATCTGGCCTCATTTGCAGGGCCCTTTAACCCTGCAGGTTCTGTGGTGGGAAGGGAGGATCTCAAGTAATTAAAGGCAGCAATGTGCCCTGCCCCAGTCTTGCCAAATGTCTTTCACTGCACTGTCCATCCACGAGGGAGTTGCAGCAGATGGTGAGTGATCCTTTCACAGCCCTGAGGAGTATGTTATGTCTTGTCACCCTACAGAGGTTGTTGTGAAAGTATTGTTTATTGTGAACAAGCTTTTCAAAGGCCCACTGGATTTTGAGTCCCAACGCCCTTGTGCCTCTGTTGTTTCTGTAACACCACAAAAAACCATGACTTATAACACACAGTTTTCAGTAGGATTCAATGTGCTGTATTGAACACTGTTTCCTCAAAATTAAACAATATTTCTGTATAAATCATATACCTAAGATAGGATTTTGATCCTTCAATGGGCAACAAATACTTTTTCAAAAATAAAATTACTTATTCTGGGGATTATCCTGGCAGTGTAAATAACCAGGCAGAATTTCTTTCCTACTTTGAGTAGAAAGAGCTTAAAAGAATCAAAAGCCAAGCTCTCACTGCAATACAGAAGTAATAAATAATCACTTTTATCCACAGTATGTAACATTTAAAAATCAACATTTTGCAGCATGTTACAAATTATATCCTTTTTCAAGCATGTGTGTGGGAGTAAGGAAAAGTGGTCTTTCGTCTGCCACACATATCCATTAAGTACTAACTTTTTAATAGCAACTGATGGAAGCACCTGTATCATGGTCTGGCCTCACTCCTCCAACCCTGGAAATGCAGTAAACCATGTTATTGCTTTGGAGGTGCTGATGTATATGCACACGTGTATGTGTGTCTTTGTGACTGAGAGTAGGTGCATGTGTGCATGTATATGAATGCATGTATATATCAGTAACTTTTTAACTGTGTAACATTTTCTTTCTCAGGATGACTAATCCTTAGACCAATTAAGGCAAAAATGTTCTTATTGATAATATGTATGCATTTCTTTCAGAGTTTTCAAGGCCAAAATGCTTGACTAGCTGCTCAGCCTAGTGTACACAGCACCTTCTGGGTTATCTGATGAATAGGCCAGTTGATAGACCTGTAGTTTTTGGGGTGCCCTCTAGGATGCCCTTGAATAGGAGCTGCTGTTCTTCTATGTGCCACCCCCAATATCTGACACTATACTATCCACACCGTCACATTGTATAACCCTTGCCGACACTGTCGTGTCCTACTACCTTGATGAACAGCCTCCTTATATAAAATTTTCATGGAATAGGTATGATATAATTCTCCAGTACTATGTTCTCTGCCAAGACTCCAGGGAACTTCTGGATAGCTTGTCCTAGGCAAAAGCCTTAGCTACCTCTCTGTATAGGTAGAGTATAGAGGGGTCAGTGAGTATACGGGATTCTCTCAATTAATCAGCTGTATGAGAAGAGAGTTTACTGGTCCAAAAGGTTATATGCAGGTAGGCTGTCAATGCCAGACAAGAAATCAATGAAAGATGAAATCAGTGAAGATGAAGAGAGATTGTTGAAGAGGGAAAGAGAAGAGAGCACTTGGTTCCGCAGTTAATGTAACAATGGAATTGTTCTTTCTGAACTGCTATCATACAGAGCTTGGGCTGGAAGAGAAAGAGAAATATCATATTGGGCCAGACTAACAATCTATCCAGACAAATATTCCCTCTCACACTGTCAGTTTCCCCCAAAGGCTGGTTAGTGACCGCAGGACAATCCTCTTCCCAGCATGCATACTTGCTGGACTAGAGATGTTAGATGAAGCATCCCCGAGGTGTTCTTTTAGTATCTGCTTAGGGACCTGTTGTCCATGAATTTGTCTAATTCCTTTTTGATGGGAACTTCAGGGACTTGACGATAGTTGTCTAACTCCCCTGTTTCCTGCAAAAATCCCAGTATCCACCTGGAGGCCAGATGCCAGCTAGGGATCCCAGCTAAGGATACCTTGGTAGCCCAAGCATTGATAGAGGGTCGTAAAGATGATTAAGAGACTGGAGCATTTCTCACACAATAGGAGATTAAGAGAGTTGAACCTATTCAGCTTGTTTAAGAGAAAGCTCAGGGGAGATCTTGGCCATCTGTAAAAATATTTGACGATGATAAGCGAAGAAGACAGACCTACACTCTTCTCAGTGGTAATCAGTGACAAGACAGGGGGCAATGGCCACAAACTGAAACACAGAAAATTCCATTTAAGAATAAGAAAAACATTTTTATGTACTAGTGAACAAGCACTGGCACACATTGCCCAGAGAGTTTGTGGAGTCTCAGTCCGTGGAGATAGTCAGCCCAAATGGAAACAGCCCTGAGCATCCAGCTCTAGTTGCCTCTGCTCTGAGCTGAGGGATTGAACTAGGTGATTTCCAGAGGTCCCTTTCAACCTCAGCAATTCAGTGGGTTCACAAGTCTACACGCGGAGTGTGCAAATAAGTACTTTCTTTGTTTTAAACTGATCTGCTGGTTTCATTTTGTCCAGCCTAATTCTGGTAACGCAGGATTTGGCAGATAATGGTTCTGTATTCTCTACACCCCTTGCCTTCATGAAAACTCCCAGTCTTTTGAGTCTTTTTGCAGAAAACATTGCCTCACCACCTTGATAATTTATTTACCCTTCTTTGTAGTTTCTCTGACTCCATCCTTTCTTTCTTGAGATGCAGAGATTAGAACTGCACACAGCACCGAAGAAAGGGGAGGACTAAGGTTTTATATCATGACAAGATGTTGTCTGTCTCATTCTCAGTACCCTTTCTATCGATGTCCAATATTTTGTTGGCTTTTTTAGCTGACACTTCACATAGAGACAATGATTTCAGAGATGATGTTTCAACGATCATTCCAAAATTTCTTTCCTGAACTGTAGCTTCAAAAAGGAGCATTAATTCTCCATCTGTTCATTCTACTTAAGATATGACAGTAACACCTGAGAGAAATTGAGGGATGAATGGGAAGTGAAAAAAACAGGTCTGGTTGAATGTGTAGCATTTTATTTCTGCTTTCTGTTAACTGACACACTTCTATCTGTCCTGGTACCTTCTTAGGGGTAAGCACAACTGCTTCTGCACAGCTGAGCTGGGATTCATAGGCTGAAGGAAGACCCTCATGAGCAGGTCATAGTCTGCAGCACCATCTCCAAACGTCTCCGCCCTCTTTGCTTGGAGTTCACTAGCAGCTGCTCCTGTGAAACAGCACTGCAGAGGAAAGGAAGCAGATTTCTCTACATCCTCCCAGGGTTACCTTGATTCACTTGGTGGTATCACAGTCTACCCCTGTGTTTTATTATTCTTAGAGCTGCAGTTCAACCTCCTATGGTAGTTATAAGGCAAATCTCCTCCAAGACTTACATATAGCAATTGCATTATTAGCTTTCCATTACTGCCAGGGAAAGTATCTTAATTTAGCAACTGTCTGTTACTGAGAGTGCTACTTGACAGCCGAGCTGACATAAATATTTATTGAATTGCAGGGGGAAAAACCTACCGAGTAGGATGGAGTGTTCATTCATAGTGGAAAAGTAACAGCTGTTTCGCTAACCTGCTTCTCCAATTGACTGATGTACAGAAAGTGGGTATTCAGGAAATGAGTGTTAAAATTCATGCTAAAATTATTGCCACTAGTGCATAGGGTGAAACATAACCAAAAAAAGAATATTCTACTCAAAATTCCAGCACTGCATTATGGGGATTCTTATCTAGCTAGCTTGGAAATGGCCAAATTACAAGGTGCAGGGAACTTCAGCTTTTGCACTGTATTTAATCACTGTATTTGCTACTCCTGCTATCCAATCTTTTCTACATTTTGAAGTTTTGCTGTTGAAAGACAGAATAAACACCAGACAAGCCATCTAAAGCAAAAGAAGTGCTGAGTGGGCTAGCATCCAAACAACGAAGATTAAACAATCTATATAGCAGGAAAAAATAAATGAGCAGAGTTGGATCTTTCCCAGGGTGAAAGAAAAGCATCCAGTAAATCCTCCACTGTGCCTCGGGGTAACATCCACAACAAGTTACATCTCCCCTTTCCCTTGGCAGACATTTAATGTATGAATATTCCAGAAGAGGATCTTCGTTACTTGTTTCAGTCCTCACCAGTGTAGTCTTCCATAGCAGAATGTCTGTGTATGAGATTCTAGGGACTAAACACTGCCCTAAAGGCTGCAAGAGCTTGTGACATCTGATGAACTGATACCAGTAGGGCCCCCTCCCCATTAAGCTCAAGTGTTTTCAGCCTGCAGAATACCCCTTGGGATCCATAGACTTTAACCTTCTGGATATACACTATACCTGATCTGAAAAATCACATACTCTAAAGCAATCCACCAGAAGTGAGGCTATGTCCAGAGAGTGTCTGAGTGCAGATCTAAGGCTCAAAATTTAATCTTCAAAAGCCCTGAATGGCTCCCCAGTCAATTGATCTTTTTTTTCCAGAGAAATTTTAAAAGCCATGTTTCTACATGACGACAGAACTGTTACAACCTTAATAAACCTATGCTCATGTCACAGTGTCTGAGCAGACTGCTCTTGGTGGCCTTGCTTAAATAGAAGCAACTAGACAAAAGGTCCCTTCCAACCTCAATCTTCCCATTATTCGGTGATATCAAAGCCCAAAAAGAATCCAAGAATATGAGAGATTTGGTCTTCCTTCAGCTAAAGGTTCATTCCCTCCTGTTTAAACAGAGTTGAATCAGTAAGGCAGCACTTCCTACCCTTCCTTGAGGCACAGAGCCATGGAAAGAAAGACAAGAGTCATTGCACGAAAGAAAGAATGTGCAGGAAACCATCTAGATCAGTTAATTAGACCCTCACTTTAAAAGAAAGAGAGAGCTAGTTGTGCTTCCCTATGCATTGTGCCTAAACAGTCATAAGATATAACGCATAAACAGACCTGGAAATGGAGTCTGGAAATAAAGGTTTTATTTATAAAACAAAGCTGCTCCAGCTGCCAATTTTCCAAACTGGAGTGAGGCCTCTTCTTCTCCTTTTTGAAGAGACAGGTTCAGAAAATAGTTCCAGGCATGAATCTTCATTTGACTCTATATAACCACTCCACACTCAGGTGACTAGATACCCAAAAGGACTTCAGATCTACCCCTATAGCTGCTCAGTTACACTCTCTGTTTTATAACACATTTCTGAGACTGTCTTAATTCTCCCAATGGCTTGCAAGGAGCAGAGGTACCTCATCTACAGCTACATGTTCCAAAATGACAGCATGCAACTGAGCATCATGACACTACATCTGGCTGCAGCTACAAAAGAAATTTCCAGGGTGAAGGTTTTAATCTTCACAATTTTCCAGCTGCATTACTCTAAGACTTAATTATTGCTCTCTGTATTTTGTAAAAAAAAATAAATAATGCTAATAAAATAATTAAAAGTTACAAAATTTAAATTCACTATCAAATGTGGTGGCTTTAATATACTCAGAATTACATTGTGGAATTTTTGTGTTTTAAAGGTTGTAATTGATGTCTGGATTTAAGCATGATAATGGGGCACACACCTCCCCTAAAATTACAGCACGACCAGTTTCTGTAGCAACATAAGCTTAATATATTTTTAACTGTAAAATATGTATGATTTACTCTGCAAGCCACAGCCATTATAAAGCACTTAAGGAATTTTCATCCAGTTATCCCATCTGATCACTAATTATGATAAACATGCCTAACACTAGAATATTGAAGACGCTGAATCTTTCAGAGTATGTAACTGACTGCCCTTAGATTATTCATTTTAAATACATTTTAAGGACTGTGGAATATTAAAGTCAAGTCAAAATTTTCAAAGACCCCAAAAGCCTACAATGGCCTCTCCTTGCTAACACCATAATCTCCATGTGACCTCATTTGCATATGACTGACTGTAATACTACAGACTTTTAAAAGTCTTTTTGTAAAGGAACCAGTTCTTATTTTATCATTCACTGCAAGAATTGTGACTTATTAGTAGAAGATGCGGTAACAAAGATGGATCTGAGATGTAAAAGATAGGCAATAATCTTGTGCAGCTGCCTGCTAGCTCCCCGGGTAATCTGGCGAGAGGGACTACAGCCTCTTAGGTTCTTTCCACTTTGTATTACACCTGTATAATGAAAGGGCAGATGCTGAGGTGTTTGTGAAATACCGTGATCAAATGACCTTTAAATAATGGGAAATATCAAGTTTCTGGTGAAACTAGAGAGAATAGAAAGCATGGATGCCTCTACAGGGTGACACACCTCTAAATTCCATGAACTGTACAGACACGTGTATACAAACCTCTGCTATAAAAAAGGCATCAGTAAAATCCACATCCTAAATCAAACTTGTGGAGGTTTCTGAATGAAGTAGGAGCTCTTTCACAAACAAGAAGCATGCAGGCTTCTACATAAGGCAGGCAAAACAGAAGTTGATGCCATTAGAAAAAAAAATATGTAGGACTTACTGGACTTTCATTCGTCATTTCCATTTAAAGATGGATTTGATTGCTTCTGCGCCCTTAAGGAGTTTGGAAATAGGCTGACCTTTGTGCCCAGACCCCATTCAGAAATGAAATGTTGGCTAAATTAAGAGGCTGTGCTAGAAGAGAGAGAAAAGAAGGTCACACATAGGCTTTGTGAAACAGGTGGGAAGAAAAGGTGCTATTCTTGCAGCAGTTATTGCTACATCATTTTTTACTATGGAAAGAACCATTTTGCAAACTCTGTCTTGTACACACATTTTGGCTCCCACTTTCTTTTAAAAATAAATCAGCCAGAGCTACTCCTCTCAGGATCACAAGATACTGAATTTGGCTTCAAGGCTGGATATATATATGAATAAAGACTATAAGAAAAAAGATTAAAATATCCATAATTCAAAAACACTGTGCATGTTTAATTCCTGCTGCCCAAATATTCCAAATTACCACTTTCTAAAGTTAAGAACAGAGCTATTGATTTTATCAGTCTCCTGTTGTTGAAGGCATTTTTCCGTCTCTTCACTCATTGATATACACACAGACTATCTGAGTTAAGTGGAAGTCTAGCTTTTTCTGCCTCTTTCTCAATATGTAATCTGAAGCTAAACTACAAAGATTTGATTTCCTGAAAAAGGGGATAATTTTAAGAGTTTCCTATTCCTAACAGAGGCTGAACACTATTGCTTCATAAATCCTGCTAATCTAATTCCTACTTAAAGCCGATGGGATTCTCTCCATTGACTCGAATGGGAGTTGGAGCAAATCTAGTGAGACTGGTACATCTATTGATTTGCTCCATTAGGACTAGAATTGCCTTTTAAAATATTGTGAAGGTTTTTGGAGACTTGCATTTCAACTCATCTCACAAGTACAAAACTATATTTTCAGTAGCTTTCTTAAATGCACTGAGAACACAGTAACTCTTGGGTTTGGAAAGCAAGGAGGGTGCAGGGGGATGTACACACCATTCTCACTCAGCTACTTTGCCATGAATCTGGCCACCTAAGCTATTTAAAAGAAATCTTCATGATGAAGCTCGGAGAGGCTGTTCTGAAAGAGTGCATAATCCAAGCTGTGAATTTACATACATACATATACAAATGCACCCTATCACTAGACATACCACAGCTATCATGATGAGAAACTGAAATATGGCACAGAGCCTACCACCAGGAAGGACCATATACTTTCAATTTATGCAACCAGTGCTTTGTAAGCATGAAAAAGATATACTTAATTCATAAATAATTCTGAGTGATTTTGAATAGTTTTGCTGCTTATTGTTCATAAATTTCTGTGAACAGAAAAGTGAAACTTTGTCAACTACTTTATATTCATATTTCCTGTAGTTTGAACAGTGATACTGAAAACTGTCCACTGATTGCATAAGTGAGATACTGTGGGATGAGTATCTGTTCCCAGAATTGTTTCTCTGTAATCCCTTTAGCAAAAAAAAAAAACTGTTCTACCTTTCATTGGATGAGGATATTTTATTGATTTCTCTCTACTTGTGTGAGACACATTACAGGTTATTTCATTAGACAAATTTTGACAAAGTTTTTATTTCAGGCATATTTTCATTATGATTTCTTGTCTTTTGTGCCTAAATAACAAAGGTACTACTATCCCCTATTCTGAAACGCCATCAGAATGTAGTGTGGAATATTCAACATTACTGGCATCCAGTAGGTTGCACAGTTATTAATCACAAGATTTGAAGCTACCATGGAAGAATGTTTAAAAGTTTGACTTTTGAGTCCAAATAAGCCTCTACATATCTGTATGATTATCCTGATCATATCTAAACTTTTCTGAACAATTTAAGCTTCTACTCAGGCAATGAAACAAAAGGGAAGCTGGAATTATATTATATACATAACTACACTAGACAGCTATCCTCAGCAAAGAGATACAAATTTAGACTTTACATTGGGACCATCTCCAATTTTGAAATATATATTATTTTCTGTATCGTGTTGTCCTCGGAGTAGGGTTGCATAAGAATTTTCCAAAGTATTATGTTTCTATCCTTATCTTGATGTCCAGAAATAATGGGAATAAACTGAAAATAAAGAAACCAAACTTACTGGGGAGAAAAAGATGAAGGTTCTGAAACCTCAGAGAAAATTCAGATCCCATTTCTTTCAATAATGTAATTGAAAAACAATTAATTCATAAAAATTTTTGCCTCTGAGAGAGACATTGTTAGTGTAACTGAAAAATTACCTTTTCAATAGGCTTAAATAATGTTAGCTATGAACTCAGTACTAACAGTCCTACAATATGAAAGTCAGTGCAACGTCCAAATCTCCTGACCTCAGTTCTGAAGACGTGACCAAGAAATGTTGACGTCCAAATGCAACCCTAAACTGTAGTACTGGTCAGCAGCCCGGCTTCTAGTTTTAGATGATGATAGATATTGTCAAGTGACAGCCTGCAAAAATGACAGCTTGCATAAGGAATTTTTTTCCACAAACTCTTCCTCACATCCACAAGATCACAATCTATGTTTCACAGGAAGGACAAATTTGTGGAGCCCTGTCACAAATTTGACCTTTATCAGGTGGGGGACCAGTCTCAAACTTTAGAGCTGTAGGAAATGCTGGATAATTAAGGATCGCATACACATTTTGTAATTTGTCAAATGTAGGAGGCTGCAAGTCTTATTCAACTGTGTTTGGATTATCTATAAGCTTGAGACAACAAAGAAGAGTAATAAGTAGTTCATAGTGAATCGACTTCATCCGTATTCTTGAGCCATGATCACATCAGGGAAATCTGATCTGATACAGTCTTGCAATATACAGAAAAAATATGTTTTTACTAAAGCTGCTGGAGATGTCAAGACACAAAAGGTAGCACGTATTCCAAACTGTCTTTGCAATCGGGTTATAGAATATTTACTCAGAAATCACCTTGGTAGGAATGGGAGTCAACTGATCAAAGCATCATTTCGTGATGTCTCTCTGCTGGCTTCTAGGATTAACAATATCATTCTTCAGGCAACAGAGGAGCATCTTCAGGCTTGCATTGGAATGACAGAATGGACAATTTATGCAAGAAGAAACGTCACTGAAATTAATGTGCTTACAAATGAACCAGTAGAGAAAGAGGGTCAGGGTCACACTGAAGGAATATAGACATGGACAGGTTTGTCCTGCGAAAGCTGACAAGGCTTTTTTAGGTATGTGACCCCAGATGCCAGGATGCTTAATCACAGATAAGATTGGAATCAGTTTGAGAAGATTGGCTGGAGCAGCTTAGGTCTGTGACAAGTTAATTTCTAGTCTTCACCCTTAGACATTCCTTCAGTTCTTAGCAGTAGAAGTGGCTTTGAGGGTCTTTGGGGATCCTAAAGGTTTTCCATAATTCTCTGACTTTTCTTTCTTTCCTCCCTCCCTATAATAGAAGCAAAGTGAGATACAAAATATTCATATTCAGAATAGTAAAACAAATATGTCTGGAATCTCATTCTTTTCTCAGGCATATATGAGATTGACTAGCTGGTGGACCATAGCTAGATTCATACAGTCAAATTTTAGCCATTTAATTGAAGTGCCTAAATTGATCTACCAGTTGTTCCAAGCAATTATGTAGTCAGTGGAGAACAGGAAATTCTTGAAGGCATTTCCATTCCATCTTTGATTTCTTATATTTTCCTCCAATTTGGGCAACTCAGTGAGATATCTACATTTAAGCTGGATGAATCCAGACCCATCTAATAGAAGAGAAATGTGAGTCTTTGGGAGAATCCTTTCTTGCAAACATCTACACCAGCTCACATGCGAAAAAGGCTACGTGTGCTATATGGACTGAAGAGGGAGTTCCGTTCACAAATAACTGATTTTATGGCTGGACTCTTGTAATCATGCACCTACTTCTAACTGCCAGCTACGTAAGTATGATTTAGACATTTATTGCCCAGCTGCTTTGTTATAGCCATAAAGGTGAAGCTCATCACTTAAATCCACTCCTGAGTCTGTCATTTATTCTTCTGCATGTTCTGATCAATACCTCAGGGCTCTTCAATACCATGTCACTGTATATAACAATTTGAAATTACATCCACGTTTTTGCTGTCAAGCTGTAAAATACAAACTCATACCAGGAAGTGTAATACTTTTCAGAAATTGATCAATATCAATAGCACAGAAAGTTCCTGAACATTCTGAGATGTGTGGCAGCTTTTTCCAATTTCTTCATAACCTATCCTGCTGAATTGAGGGTGCTCAAAACCTACACAAGTAACCGGTGTTCAGGGTTTGCAGACTTATGTTACAGATTACAGATTTACAAGAAACTTAACAGTGTAGGACAAAATGGGTGCAATTTGGATTATAGATGGAAGTTGCTGTTACTTGCTCTCTGCATTTCTACAGGACTTTGAAGAGATCTTCAAGAAATTAATTTCATGTCTTCATTATCCATGAACGTTTATTTTGTTCCATCTTTTTCCTATTTTATTTTAGGATTCTTTGGAAAGGTGTTGAATGCACCCTTTTCGTACTCCAGTTGTATTTCTTCAAAATACTTTCTTCTAAAATCTAAAAAGGTCATATCTGTCTGCACACTTAGCAAGTCTTTTTGATTCCTGCTTAGCCGTATGGATATCTACATACACTCAGCTATGATCAATCCATTTTACCATTTGGTGCATCTACAGGACAAGCAACAGGAACTTGGGGGACATGCTTCTCTTCTTTACTCCTTTTCCTTAATTTCTGATAGCCTAAGACAAATTTCCACACTATTTTAAAACAACCCTAAGAGCAAAGGAGCATATATGTTTACTAGATTTCATGATTTTCAGTTAGAAAACTGCAGCTGGTGAAAGAAATGGGTCTATTAAATGTCACTTTTGAGAATAACGCTAAAAAAACTCTAAAATAAAACAGAAATAAAGGGCAAACAAATAAAGTTCTTCTGAAAAGAGTAATTTCAAACTGTTTTCCTAGAATATGTGGCTAATACAATCACTCTCTGTGTCTCCTCCCTGTCCTCCCATTCAGTAGTTTTCATTTCTACTGGTTAACTAACCAGATCTGACAACGGACAAGAGGTCTCTGAAATATCTTCCCAACTGTCTCATGAAAGTAGTCAATCAAAAAGAAGCTTGAAGGTAAACCTGAGGTGTTCACTTACCTCTTATTAGAGAATGCAGAATTGATCCAGGTGCCAGAGCAAGCACTTCTGGTGCTCACAAAACTATTTGCTCATTCCTTATATCCTTGTTTGAGTAATTGGTCCATTTTACTTTGTAAATATCAAGACTTCATAGAGCTGCTAAGTGAAAACTCACAGGGCAAGATCCAGGCTTTGGTGAAGTCTATCGGCATCTCACTATTGATTTTACCGGGGTCAGGATTTGACCAAAGACCTTTCTGTCTAAATGGACAAGGCAGTTAAAAAGGTGAGAGGCAGATCAATATGTCAAATAAATTATTCCCTTCAGGTTATGCTTTCAGCTACATTATGTATACAAAATGTCCAATAGCTATTCCATGTTTGAGCAAAGAGAAACCTTGTGTATCAACTACACCAGAATGTTAAAATAGCCTAAACCAATAATTTGAGAGGGAAGGTTTTATGAGGATTTTACTTTGAATATTTTTCACCAAATCTCTTCAGAGGTTGTTAGAAACAAAACTACCTATGGTGATGATTCATTTTCAAAGGGTATCCTTGTATACCAATGCTCAATGACTGGCTTACATAGAGGTGTCCAGCCAATGGCCTGCAGGTTAAAACTAGTCCATGGGACAAATCTTTCTTATTTCTACTACCCCCATTTCTACCACTTACAAGCCTGGGACCTCAGCTGAGGCGGAAACTCCTTACGAACAATTCTGAAACCAAATTACTCAACAGCTACCTAAAACCTCCACTGTCTGAGCCCACGAGATAACCACATGCCCCCCCACGGATGAAGTTGCAATTGGTTCCAGTTACCAAAATTACATTTTCATATGGGCCTACAGAAGTCCTAAAAGTGGCTACCAGCTTCTAACTCTGAAAACACGCATCTTCATTCAATACATTTGTTGAGAACTCTGACTGAAATACACAGATTTTATAGAGAGATATTATGCAACAGTGTGGCATCCAAACCTCTGCAATAAATACTTCCATCAATTACCTAGTGCTCCTAGGCAACAATAAGAAAAGAGAAGGAAAGCAAAAAGTTTCAGTCTACTTTTTATTGATTTTAGCTTGCTCATTCAGTATCTGTTAAATATCTCAATGCAAAATCTATTTCACCAGATGCAAGTGGCAATTACGCTTTTACTTTTCTAGGCAGTAATGGAAGACTGTCTAATTTAGCCGCTGTCAGATTTTAAAAATGAGTCCTGACTGCAGAACTGGCACAATATAAATGTTTACTGAGTTTGCCTGAAACAAGCTGCATTACTTTATGTTTTGATGTTAACTCCTGCTTTGTTGAGAATGTACTTTCCTAGGCCATCTTGGTGACTTTAATAATAGGACATTCTTAACACAGAAAAAACAGAGGGGCACATAAACGATCTTCCCTTCTCCTCACCATTCCTGCTAGGACATTAGAAAAGGAAGATTATCTAACATCAGTGTGAATGGGACAAATGTTATGTCCAACATATCAAGGAAAATACTGGCACAGCTTTTCAAGTGGAAGGTGACTTACTGAGTTTGCCTCTTCAGTGTGTCATAGGCTGTGTATTGTGGGATTCTGACAGCATATGCCTGACAATGTGCTTATGAATCTGAGTATTGACATTCACATTCAAATTATTTCGTTACTTTAGAAAAGAAAGTGGAGCATTGCCAAGTGCCTTAGTACAAACTAGTGAGAAACAAAAAAACTCTATTTGTCCAAGCTGTTTGAAGGAGGGAAGGAATAATGAGTAACCAAGTTCACTAATTACCTTAAGTGACAAACAAAGCTAATGGCCCGTGAAGATGAACATTCATGCAACAGAATTTATGATTTCTAAATAAAAGAGGTGGGAAAATACGTGTGAATTTAGTACTGAAAAAGTATGAGCAGCATGTTTTTACACTCTCAATGATATTCTACTACTACCATAACTGATGATATTTCAACAGGTGCCTACATTGCGCAGGCACATTTATGGCTGTAAAATAGGAAATCTTAAAGCAAAAATTATTTTGAGATTTATAGGCTGGTATAACATATGATGCAAGGTGCTCTGTGGGTACTATAATATCACTGCTGAAAACACACACTCAGACTATGACATAAGGCATAGGGGAAAATACATTTAATCTGCTTCTCTACATCCCCAAAGTATCAGTAAGCTTGGCACCACCGTAAGTGCACTGAAGGAAGGCTGACACAGCAGGGTTAAAGCTGTTCTGGACTGAGTTGCCTTGGCAGATAAGACTGTTCGCATGAACTGCTAGAGATAATTCCTGTTCATGCTTTTGGGCAAGCATGTCAATCAGCATTTCCCAAATTTAGAAGACAGCACGGATTCGTAAGGTTTATCTTGGGAAAGGAAAGGTACAAAACATCCCAGAGCCATTCAGGGTTACTGCAGGATGCCATGGGAAGCTAGAAAGCTGTGCTCTACTTCTTCCCACTGCAACCAGGTATATGCTAACTCTAGCAATGAAGTGAATGTTATCTCCATACCTCTCAGAAGGGGTTACCCAAGAGCAATGGTGGGACTTTTCCAGGAATCTTAAATGATGGACACATGGCAAATAAGACTGGAAAATATGCACAATAAAGAACCCTACTAAGCGCAAGTCAGTAGGGCAGATACCACATGCTGAATTTAAGTGAGCATGTCTTGAATAGCTTTGCTTGTTCTTCCTGTCAGTTTTCAAATACATTAAAAGTACTTTGAAAAATAACTAGTCCCTGGTAAGTGGCACTGGCTGTTCTGCTGTTGCAAATATATCATTAGGACTTCAGTTTGGCTGAGATAAACTAACTTACTCCTTGTGGAGCCATTTGCTCCTGCTAAATGCTTTGCTGCCAGTCAGTATTTCCTGTTATCAGAAAACCTGAGAAACTTTGCCATAGTCCAAGATCCCACTATCAAAAGCCTCCATTGCAAGAACATACAGAGATAGCTCTGCCCAGTTTTCCAGAGAAATAATTCAATTGTTTTTATTTATTAATATCACATTCTATTTATCTATTTCCATTCTTTCTTGGTTCAGCAAAAAAAGATTAAAAATTAGTTCTGTTTTCTTTTTAAAGCATCCAGGGATCTGAGCTTGCTTTGAGTTGAAATTACTTTCAGAGCCCTCCTGCCTTCAATGAGAGCAGCATTTGTAACTGCCAGTGATGTTTCAGGACTGAAAAGGCACAGGACCGTGATGTGACCTAACTGATGAGGTAAATAATGCTGATTCAAAGTATTATAAAATATTAATACTCTTGTCAAAGTTCAGCTCTCTGACCTCCTCTATACACTGGTGAGCTCACCTGCTGAAAGGCTGAGAGCTCAAAGGTTTGACATTTTCTTTCAACAAAATAAATAACATCTTTGTGTTCTACAAAAAGGCAAATGAACACAAGAAGAAAAATACAGACACAAGCTTCTCATCAAGCAGTTTCTGAAAGATATTCTTCTAATCGACAGCTGCTCTCTGCTATGAGAACTCCAGGCCTCTTTCTCTTTAGTAGTATTTTGTCTCAAGAAAATAAAGCCACTTTTAATCCTGCTGAACACAGATTTTTGCATGGACCTGTTTATGCAAATTTTAAGAAACAATTTCTCATACCTTGTTAGGTATCCCAGCCATGGAAGGCTGTGCCAACACAGTACCATAAGGAGCTTGACTACACCCTAGGCTGCTGCACCTTCATGACTGGTAGCATCTCAGAGCAGAAGCTGACCATAACAAACCCCTTGCTATGCACAGCACTTCTAGTACTCATTAAATACACTAGCAAGAAGTGTTCATTTATCAAATAATCTAGGTTACTGAAAAATTCTACTTCTTTTCGTTTTAATGTATTTAGCCTTCTAGGCTGTAGTAATTTCTACTTCTAGCATTATGATCTAAAGTTTCCGCTGAAACCAGAGTCTACCCACTTGCTCAGTTTCACATACATTTCTATTGGGGAAGAATGATAATTTGTGAAGACTTTGACCTAAGTCATTCTCCATTTCCTGACAATTCTTAGTTATGATTTTCTTCCTATATTAAATACATTTTTAATGAAGCCCTTTATTTAATTTAACCAAAAGTTTTCTCAGTTCTCCACCTGACTTCTTTTAATAACTCATCTGTCATATAAAACAGCAAATCCTTTCTGGTAATTTTTAAATACTGGAATATATCTAATCTTTATATTAGACAGTTCATTTGGATATCAGGGTCAACATAGTTGAGTTTCATCTCGATATCAAGGGTGACATGACATAATTAATTTTGTTATTGACAATGATAAAAGACATCCATCTATTTTGAGACACACCGAAGAAAGTTATTACCTCAAATGATAGATTCATCTGAATGTTGCTATAATTATGTAAAGTACATTCAAGAGACTGTAATAATAATAATACTTTGTAATAATATCTTCAATGCAATCTGACACACAAAATTTGAGACAGAATTTATGTATTCTTTTGCACAGCATCCCTGTTTATGATACTTCAGTCTTAGTGCAACAGTGCCCAAAGGCAAAAGGGAAGTAAAACTGAAAGTACTGCTTTCCAAAGACCATTCCAGAAGAAAGCTGCTTCAGATTCCCACAACAGCTTTGCTTCACAATAAATTTTCTCCTTTCCAACTCAGAATAATGTAGGAGGCAGCTCCTTAGCCCTAAAAATGCAAAGAGAAATCTCAAGTTTTGTTAAAGGACAATTGGTCCTTCAACAATAGCGGCACTTGACAATAAAGAATTGATCCTCTGGTGAGTAGAAAGACAGGCAAAAAAGATGTGCTACAACCTCAGATCCCAGATTTTTCTGAGTTCATATATGTTCTGAAAGACCTTGTTGCACACAGTAGATAATGGTCTTAAATGTTCACTTCATGCTTCATAACTGAATTCCTGAATGCCATAACTGTTTCTTCCAAGGCCAAACATGAAAGAGAAGGTCAAGACTAGTATTTGCATTTAATCCTGAGAATTAGATCCACAATTAATGGAGTTATGTACAGCATCAATGTTGTTTTACAAGATACAGCAGTATAGGTCTCAGTCTCATCATTTGTTTTCAGTCTGATTAGCAGACTAAAGCATCTCTATATCACGGCAGACATCAGTGAAGGTAAGAGTAATGAGGGGTCACTCATAACCAGTGATGTTGTCCCTACAATAGGGATGATGAAGTTGTTTGACTTGCAACAGAAGTCGACTGCAGTACTTTTTATTCTTTCTTTCTTTCTTGTGTTTCTTTTACCAAGAAAATTAACACAGGCTCAACCACCCACTATTTCACATGTCCTATTTAAAGAGGAGATACATGAAGACTGAGGATAGTTCCCAGTATTACAGCATCCATTTCACAAGATCTCATTTTCTTTCTTATTTTTAACAATTATTTAGATTTGGATAATATACGTATATGATATGAGGACTCTTCTTGAGAGAAGTTGTCATTAAGTAGTTTTGATAAAAGGCTGATCATAATGAGAGTATTTTCAGAAGACGGTTGTCTATCATCCTTTAACTTTGGAAACAGAAGGCTTAAGCTGAATCTAACTCTGGCCATGGCTACTGCAGTGAGATAACAGAAAGGTCAGATATCTGATTGTTCACAGCTCAGCTTCTATTACTCCATTATTGCTATATGCAGCTGCAATAAAAAATGTGAATTGCATTTTTCCTACTTTAGTTATGACAGTTGAGGCTGAATTTCATTATGGTATCCTCACTTATTTTGTCATTGTTATTTTGTGAAGGTTTTAGAAGAGGCTTGAAAACATTTTAGAACCTGTAAAGCATCTCTGTGTCGCTCCAGATATCAATTATATAATATAAAATACCTATGACTTTGGGAATTTTATGGATTATTCTTACAGCTGGTCAAAACTTCTTCAGTAGCTGCTATTTTACGGGAAAATACTATTTTGATCAAAATCAAAGCTTCGTTCAGAATGCATTGATTTTTCCGGAAAGAAAGTCATGTTTTCAACAGAATGCCTTAATGTTATGTTTATAGACTGTGAGTAAAAATATTTCATATTCTACTTGTATCAGTCTTCTAATGATGATTGATTATGTAATAATATAAAGTCATTAGATTGGAAAAATCTCCAAAATCAGTTTTTCGGTCAAATGGCTATTTAGAAATATGTTTTGGTCAATTTTACTTTTCTTATAATGTGGAATAAAATTCAAAATTTCAACAGCTTCCACGGAGCAGAAATCCCTGAGGTTCATTATTCCTGTGTATAAAAGCAAAGCCTTCATCTTTAAACTCCAGAAGCAGATGGCTTTGCTTCAGCTGATCTTTAACACATTGTTTTCTTTCTGGTCTTCACTCTGCATTGTGCTGGCCTCAGTGAAATATGCAAAGTGACTATCTTCTGATGAGCCATGATTCTACTTTCAGTGCTGCAGTTATCATTCAAGCCTGTCAAAACCAAATTGCAACATTTTGCAAAACAAGTACAGGAATATAAGCACAATCCTCAGCTGCATATGTCATGTTGGCACCACTTTTAGTCCAGAAGGTATAGGCTGGCTGTAAATTTCAAAATGGTACAGTAACTCTTGAATCACATTTGCTGCAGTATGTTCTTTACCAAAACCTTTAATGTATGGTTCTCTGCATTTCGTACTGTGTCTCTTGGTTGATTTGCAGATTTAACTGGTTGAAACGCTGCCTGATGGCCTGGCTGACACACTATGTAGTTGAACATTGGTTGACTTGCCTTTAGACATATGAAAAATCCCTCCAAGCATCCTGGTTTTGGTTATACATTTCCCTCTTGCCAACATATTCATAAGACTGTGAAATAGCTTTTTACCAAAGCCAAACCTGCAAGGAGGACCAGAATAATGGAGGTCAGCTTCCGGCCAGCATTTGATGAATGCTTCCCTCGTAACTATGATTCCACGGCAAAAATCAAATCCAGAAATTCTCTCTGCTGCAGTTTTATTCCAGTTCCTTGCAGCTGAGGGATTGATTACAGACTGGCTTTTTATCACCAATCATTTTAGGCAACTTTTCTTTCTTTGGAAAATTGAAATTATGCATAATGAAGACAGACTCTATTCAGTTTATGCTCTCTGTGAGCTTTTTCATTCGTAGAAGCGTATTTCTAATAACCATAGAGAGTGTGATAGGAAAGATGAGCTGCTGGATCTGAAACATATTTGCTTTAGTGTTTTCATCACTGAGGCTCTTTGTTTTCTATGTCTTTTGACACAGGTTCTGGTATTTCTCCCTTAAAATGGTATTGCAGACTGGTAGTACCAGCTGTCCACCTTTTATCCCCCCTGCTGACTCTGGTGTGACAGATGGTGCAAAGAGCCTGGCATATAGTTATTGGATCAATATAAGGGACAAAATACCTGCCAGGTTGCTGATGAGTGAGATGTTACATACTCCGGCACCAATGGACAGTTTAGCAACAATTGCACTAGCCTAGAGGGAAAATAACTGAGATTCTTTTCATTTTTCCAGTGTTGTTTCAGGATGACTATTATTTCATTTACAATCTTTGGAAAAAAACTTTGAAAAGCTTCTAGAATTTTCACCTCACTACCATAGAATTATAGTAAGATTAAGCCTGAGTTCCTTATTTACAATTGGCTACCTCGTCATTGCCTCTTGTCAGCTCCACTTCTACATCTCAGCTACACTTTTAGAGTTCCTAATAGTTCAATGACTATTTTGTGGAGTAACTGTTCACTTTAAGTGTGACCTGGAATATTTTTATTTTTCCTTTAGGAATTTAAAATACCTTTTGACCACTTCCTTTTCCAAACACTGGAGGACTCAAAAGAGGAAATTAATACTCTGTTGGTGTTAGCTTTGTTTGACTTGGGTTGGGTTTTGTGGATGTTCAGCAGTACAGTTGGCATTGCCCACGTTGGCAGCCGTGACCGGCACTGGTGTTTGGCCCCAGATCTGTAACTGTATCTTCAAATTTTGTCTGTGACTGACATAAAGAGGTAACAGGTGGAAAGGAAGAACCTCAAACTGAGGCTTTTGTGTAAAGCTGAAAAGCTATGAAGTTCATGAAAAAATAGAAAGAAGTTTAACAGGGCATTTTCAGTTTAAAAGAGCAAATGTAATGACACAGATTTGTTGGAGGCATAGGAATGGAGGAAGGGAAGGAACAAGAGCTATCAGGCACTGACAGCAAGCTGTGAAAGATCATATAGCATGTTCTCATCTAGTCTGTCTGCACTATCCTGAGCACTGCCAATATAGTTCATTTCTGTAGGAGTTCAAAGGCAGCTAAAAGTGCCTGGCAATCTATGGCATCAGATTTCCAGAAAACCTTCTCAGTATTTCATAAGGCAATTAAGCATCTTCACTCTGTGGAGGGAATGAAAATGATCCCTTCTGAATCCTCAAATCCTGGAATGAACACTTTGGTCACTGGTTTTAACCAACAGATGCAAATAAGAATCATAGTTAATTATTCTATACTAGAAGAGCATTTTCCTCGTTCTCCTCCATGAATCCTTAATGTAGCATTTGGGAATGTCTCAGCTTTGTAACAAAATACCGAAGAAACTCAGAAGTGTTGCCCGTGTCCCCTCTTAATCCCAGAGCTGCATTCACTCCATTTATTCTGGTGTCTGACATGAACCTAAGTGCCACTGCTGATGTCTAAGATCAGCTAAGGCTTCAGACAAGATGCTCTCTCAATCTTTGTCTGTCTATACAGTCAGTAAAAGTGATAACATGATACTTAGGCTGGAAGTATACTGAAGGTGGGAGTCAGCTACCCTGTCTTTCTCCTGTCTAGGAAGGAAGCCAAGGTCTGGCCAGTAGAAACCATGAATTGCTTGTATCGCACTCCAGCATTAATTTTAGAGCAAAGAATCCAAATACAACTCCTGGGATCACACTGTTTACTGCTTTGGGGTTTTCAAAGTCCTGTTTTCTGCTTTCCTCGACTTTGGAGTCATGGAGTGTAGCAAACTGCAGAACTTCCACCAGTGGCTGCAAGGAGGAGCACCAAGTACCAGCAGGAACAGAGGTTGATTTCAGGATATTAGTGATCACAGAAAAAAAAAAAAAAGGAAGAAGGTATGGTTAGAGAGAGATGTGCAGAAAGAAAAATCAAGGAGGAAGATAGGGAAAGGCACTTAAAGATAAGTTGGAAAGTGGAAACAAGGCTAGTAGGAGAAGAAAGCAAGACAAAAACAGAAGGCAAAGCAGATTAGGAAAGAGAAGAGGTTAAGGATCTGGATAGAAATATCAAGTGATATGCATTAACCAAGACGGAGATACATGTTGGTGACAATGGTAAGAACCTATTCTATTTTTCCCTTGAGAAGACTGGAAACTGAAGAACATGATCTAGTCACTCTGATTTTGGTCTCTGATTCAAATTCATTTATAACTAGTTCTGATATACCAGTGTTTTTTTTCAAACAGAAAAATAATTTTCTTCTAGCCTTTCTCTTTTCTTTCATTACATGACCATGCTAAAAATGTCACAGGGCAGCTCCTTGTTCTCATCAGTATTCTGTGTAACACATAAATTTTATTAATACTGAAAGTAACATGTACAAAGAGGTCAACTAGATGGGGAAAGTTAAGATTTTCTTGCTTTACTCTCAGGGTTGTCTTGATTACATTTGTGTTCTGAATTATTCTTTAGCTTAAAACAGTCAGTCAAAAAAATATCATTAATCTAAATAAGGAAGTCCAAAGTTTTCTTAGTTTCCTGAATCATCACCACCTAAGACGGCTCAATGAGTTCCTTTCTCATGGAGGTACTGTGCATTGCACAGTAGGATCTCAGCTGTCTAAGTGATATCTCAGCCATAACTGTGCTCTTGCGGAGACACGTCATTTCAGAGGGGTGGCAAAGTGCACCTCCACATTAGCAGAGTTTGCAGAGTTCACACCCTTCTGCAATCCCACTCTTTGGGGATGCAGTTTGTCCCAGAATCTATGGGAGTGTAGGCTGGAAAGGCAGAGTCCCAGCTTTTCAACTGTTTCATTGTCCAGAACCTTGTCTTACTGAAGAGGAAAGCAGGTACATGCCCACTTTTATGTTTAAAAAGAAATTTAAGAACACAGAGAGGAGAAATGCTTTACATTTCTACACTAGAGCATTTTCACTTTTAGATCATTGGCTAAAAAAATGTGTGCATAATAATGAAAAAAAATTAAAGAGCTCCATAAAATATTAAGAAAAAAATTGCCTAAAACTGAGTTCCTAATATTTCATTGTGAAGGAAACCCAAAAATTTTCTTTTTTTCTGTTTTTTTATTTGAAGTTACAAAACTTTGTGTGTTAGATTCAAGCTTTTTTTGTTGAATAGATACATTGAGAAAAGTATTGCCTCCATAAGAATGACTGATTTTTAAAACCAACTCTTATGCTTTTTACCAGCAGTGTTTATGGTTATATTTATTGTTTTCCTTAAAATTCAAATTGCTGTAATTTGTGATTTGAAGAGAATCTCATCATTAAGTTGGAATGAAAATTGTAAATTGTCTAATCTCATAGTTATATAAGAAAATGAAAATTTTTCTATCTGAACATTATTTAAGAGTAGTTAATTTTATTTCTTCCTTTACCTACTACACTTTTAATTTAGTGCCATAAGAAGTTAACCTACCTTTCTTGAAGATTCTACATTCACTGTCAGTAAGTAGAATCTATAACAGACCTTACATAACAATTTCAACTTTTCAGGAAATTATAACTCTTTGAAAAGTTATATATATAATAATATATAATAAAATGTATAATGACTGATTAAAAATGAAATTTAACATCAACAAAAATCAATTTTAATTTTAAAATACTGCAGGTAGGATAACAAATAAAAGGGTCTTTCATGGAGAAGATCTATCCCTTCATTTAAAAATGAAACTGATATTTTCTGCAGATCACAGTATGCCAATGCAGAAAAAAGAGCTAAAAATCTCATAAAAAGTGGATTTCTGCTGGAACTGGACCTCCCTGTTTTGGACCTTCAAGCCCTGGCATCACTAGTGAGACAGCTGGTGCACTGTTCTGTGGCTGTGGACACTAGCCTCAGAAATTACAGACCAGAAAGGTTTCTGTCCTTGTTTCAAGGGAAGTCTTTCAAAACCAAGCCATTTCTAAGGAACATGCTGACTAACAAAAGAGATATTGCCAGTAAAAGAAATTATTTTCTATGAAAGATGTGCCTGAGAGCTTTAACTGTAGCTCTGCCTGTGCCATTTTTGAGGAAGGTATTTTCCACAGAAATAGGCTAGAAGGAAGGAAAAGAAGCTACAACATCATCAATCTTCTACTGTTTCCCATTTTGAAAGACCACACAATTCTTAGCCCAGCAGTCCAGGCAAAGCTTCCTTGAACACAAGCATGAATTCACCTTTGCTATGCAGTGCATGTAGATTTCCAAAAGCCCAATTCCAACACTTCTCAGGACTGTTATTTTCACATGCAAGGAAATAATTTGGACACATATTCATGTTTTCCTGGATCTCTCTGAGCTCCAGACTGAGATAATGTGCATCCACAACTAGTGCAGACCCCACTACAGATAATCAAATTCAGCTTTCCAGTGTGGTACGAGAAAAGTTTCTATAGGCATATCAGTGATAAAAGGAAGACTACAGGCCCTCTCCAGAAGGAAACATGAGACTTGGTTGCCCAGGATATGGAGAAGGCAAAGGTACTCAACAACTTTTTTGCCTCAGTCTTCACGGGTAAGGGCTCAAGCAACACCCCCCAAGTTGCAGAACTCAAAGGCACAGACTAGGAGTTAGAAGAACCACTCACTGTAGGAAAGCATCAGGTTTGAGACTACCTAGGAACTTGACCATGCACAAGTTCATGGGTCCTGGTGAGATGTATCTGCAGGTCCCAAGGGAACTGGCATATAAAGTCGTTAAGCCTTTATCGATCGTATTTGAGGAGTTATGGCAGTCTGGTGAAGTCTCCACTGACTGGAAAAGGGGAAACATAACTACCATTTTTTAAAAAAGAAAAAACAAAAATTGAGGGAACTACAAGCTCGTCAGTCTCATTTCTATGCCTGCCAAGATCATGGAGAAGACCCTCCTGGAAACTCTGCTGAGGTACATGGAAAGTAAGGAGGTGATTCGTGACAACCAACATGACTTCAGTAAAAGCAAATTGTGCCTGACAAATCTAGTGGCTTTCTACAATGGGGCTACAGCACTGGTGGATAAGGGAAGAGTAACTACCTGGACTTGAGCAATGCTTTTGACAATCTCCCGCACAACATTATTGCCTCTAAGTTGGAGAGATACAGATCTGATGGACGGACAAGTCAGTGGATGAGGAGCTGTCTAGTTGGTTGCACTCAGAGTTGTGGTCACTAACTCAATGTCCAAGTGGAGACTGGTAATGAGTGGCATTCCTCAGAGGTCAGTATTGGGCAAGTGTTGTTTAACAACTTTGTTGCAGATGTGAACAGTGGGATAGAGGGCACTCCCAGCAAGCTGGCCAATGACACCAGGCTGTGTGGCACAGCTGACGTGCTGCAGGGAAAGGATGCTGTCCAGAGGGACCTTGACAAACTTGAGAGGTGGACCTGTGCTAATGTCATTAAGTTCAACAAGGCCACGTGCCAGTTCTTACACCTGGGTCAGGGCAATACCAAGTACATTTACAGGCTGGGTGGAGAATGGATTGAGAGTAACCCTGAAAAGAAGGACTTGGGGGTGCTAGTGGATGAGAAGCTCAACACGAGCCAGCAATGTGCACTTGCAGCCCAGAGAGTAAATAGTATCTTGCGTTACTTCAAAAGAACTCTGCTCTGCTCTCTGCTCCCTCTACTGTGCTCTCGTGAGACCTCACCTGGAGTGGTGTTCAGTTCTGGAGCCTTCAACACAGGAAGGATATGGATCTGTTCAAGTGAGTCCAGAGGAGAGCCACAAAGATGATCAGAGGGCTGGAGCAAGTACCGTATGAGGACAGGCTGAGAGAGTTGGGCTTGTTTAGCCTGGAGAAGAGAAGGGTCCAGGTGCGCTTTATAGCAGCCTTCCGGTACTTCGACGGGGGCCTACAGGAAAGTTGAAGAGGAGTTCTTTGTCAGGGACTGGAGTGATAGGATGAGGGATAATGGTTTTACGCTGAAAAGGGGGAGAGGCAGATTAGGTATAAGGAAGAAATTTTTCATTATAAGGGTGGTGACACTCTGGTTGCCCAGAGAAGATGTGGATGCCCCATCCCTGGAGATGTTCAAGGCCAGGCTGGATGAGGCTATGACAACCTGATCTAGTGTACGGTGTTCCTGCCCATGGCTGTGGGTTTGGAACTAGATGATCTTTAAGGTCTCTTCCAATCCAAAACAAACTATGTTTCTATAATATATCCAGATTCAGTGTTATCTAACATAGTTACACAAGTCTCCCATCTTGTAGCAGGGATAAAGTGAATTCACATCCACCTGGAGGATGGGAAGAGCAGAATTCTATCTGCTTACAATATACAGTGTAAATACACCCCAGTCATCATGAATACATAAGAGGAGTTTTAAGTATAAGAGCAGTCTGTTTAAAACTGAGTATATTATTTGAAGAGGTTAATTGAGAACTTTGCAGAAAGACACACTCAGGACATCTAGGTGTTTCTTGATTACAGATAAATACATATGCACTCAAATATCCCTATAGGGCTCCTGACAGCATGGTGGCAGACCTGCACCTTTGATCTGCTTTAACAAATACTAGCTCTAAGTTTGTTACTCCTATTTCAGATTTGAAATCTTGTCTGTTTTTTCCAGGTGGATTGGCTGGCTTAATTAAAGATACTGCATTGTTCATATCCTCGACAATCACAATTAACATAACACTGTTATTATAAATACTATGCTGCTTGATGGTTTTCAGACACCTTTCAGACATCAATGAATTTGCAATGAAGTCATGCATGTAGATATGAGAAGACAGATCTTTAAAGCCAAATGATTCTACAGTAAAAGATATTTAGGCTCCTTCACTCTCCTCTCAAGGTAATGCACTGTGTACACTCTTAATCTTTCTGCTTCTTTTACTAGTTAACAATGACCTCCTGTCTCTGTGCATAAAGATTAAAAGTTGAATTAAAACATTACTCGGGGACTTAAATTACCCACTATGGATTTGCTGCCCCTGGATTTGACCCACTTCCCCCAGAAAAAATACTTACGGTGAAAAAAAGCCAACCATCAACTTGGACAAGGCTGCCCGTTTGGTCCGTAATACCATCTGGGAACATAATGACTCAATTCATTTTGCCCTCAGATTAATGGAGCAAGCTCAAGTATTATAAGAAGCACTTTAATTCCCTCTGATGTTTTCATTACGAATTCCTTTGTGGCACAACTCATTTGCAATAATGCATATGTAATTTTGGAAACGGAAAGGAAATTCTGTAGCCTTCAGGACATCATTAACCTGCAGGAATGCTGAGGCACATGTAAAACTCACATAAGCTAGCACCAGCAACCTCCTGAAACATTTTAAGAATAAAATTGGTAAGTAAAACTGCGTCTTGCTTCTTAGAAGTTAAAATGCCTGAATTAATAACTATTAAAACCCTAAAGGCATTAGTGACTCTTAAGGTGTCTGTTCCAATCATTTCTAAGGATTCAAAGATATACACTGTAATGGTCTACACATCGCATGAGTTTATTGTATATAAATATTTGGAAGTGAATCATCTATACTAGGTACCAACTTCCCTTTCTCTCTTTGTTTCTTCATTCAACAGTGTTCATCAGCCATTGATAGCAGACCTGGTATTTTGCCAAAGTAAAAAATTCAGTCTTATTTGACTTATACTTCTTTTAAGAGCTAGAGACACACTGCTGTATTTTGAAGCCAGTGTTGTCTCATTTGATGCAAAGAGTCCAAGAAAATTCTCTCCAGTACTTTATGTAGTCAACATCAGATTTCAATCTGAGGTGGTGGCATAACTCTTGGATTGACTTATTTAGTTCTCTGTAACACAAAAAAAAAGATATTTTTTTCTATCTAAGTTTCACAGTAAATGTAACCAGGGTCATATATAACCAGTGGCTGCAGCCCCCGTCTGCTCTGTCACAGGCTGGAAAACAGTAGAGACTACAAGAAACTAGAAGCATCACTAAGGAGTTTCTTTTAGTCTGCTTGTGTCAATTTTCTGCAGTAAATATTGGTATATGTACCACTAGTTGTTTTGAACCCACAGATTTGTGTAGAGAAAGGTGTCAACTGTCCTTTAGTATCAGATTCAGAACAAGAACATAAGAATTCCTCCAATTCAGAGCAAGAATCATCTAGCTGAAGTAGTCACCTTCTAGCTGAAGGAGGTGTAACAACAAGGAAAGCACATCTCATTCTTTCTTAATACCTTCATAGGCTCAGACTATTTTCTTTCAGAGTATTTCCTAACTTTGTTATTGTGTGTCTGTACATCCAATAAAGCTTTTCGTGTTCACAACGTGATTTGCAAGTATGGACACAAGGCTTTTATCTGTGGACAGGAGAACCACCTGCTTTTCTTTGGTTTGAACCCAGCTCCTACTAAGATTTATCCCCTGTGTTTTGTGTTGGAGAAATTAATCTTTCTCTGCCCACTTCATGTCATTCATAATTTTGCAGTTATCTGTTTTACATCCCTAAGTCATCTCTTCCAGATCAAGGAGCCCTATCCTGCTCAATCATTCCTCATATGAGAGACAGGTCACACATTTGGTTGTGCTTGTTGCCCTCGTCTGAACCAGCACTGGTTCTAACACATCCTCTCCGAGGTGAGAGGGCGAGGATGCACACAATATGCAATATGAAAGTGAATGTGAATGTGTTCAGGGGCACAGCTCATCTTTGGTGTCCTATCTCCAATTGTTCTAGGAGCTTGAACTGAAAATCCCCCTGGGAGACAAATGTGAAATAATTTGTCCTTCACCTGTTATTCTTTATTAATGACAAATTTCAGCTGTCAGGCATGAGTTAAAAAAAACATTTTACAGTTGTTACTGTACTAGTTATATAACTGCAAACACTGCTCTTACTAATAAATAAATATCTAATCTCATTGGGAATGTTTTTAAGTTCTTGATCACAAGTGTCCTGTACCAATGTGTTCCACAGCTGGTTTTGTCCACGTTACACAAGAAAGTATTTCCAAACCCTGGTCTTATCTTTTCCAGGTCTCTGTCACTGAAGAATCACTTAATGTATACCACATGAATGGATTTGGGATTTTTGTGGGTAACAGATAAGATAATATATATGATACTCTCAAAATAAGAAAATAAAAATTATGAATGGAGTTTTCATAGAAATTAATCCAATTTTGGCATCAATAACTATTTTTAAGAAAGCTTTTATGTAAGAATAAAATATTTTAATTTCTTCCAAATGTAGCAATTATCATACTTGCCGTTTCAAACTTCTGTAGTACACATTAGAAGAAAATACTTTATCTTTCTTTCTCTGTGTTAAAGACTAGCTTTTATTAAAACATGCGTTGCAGAAACTCCTTACCTAAAGCACTGCAATAGGAAATTAGTTACTGAACTGATCATAACATTGAAGTATTTAAAAAAGTGTAAGCATTATTTTAACTGATCAGCAGATAACCTCAAATCTTCATTTTGTGATCCCTGTGTGAACGTTTGACCCTGTGCAATCCTCAGTTGTCCTCCTATCTTATAGCAAAGCATTTTTTCATAGACGTATTTGCTGGAATTGGCTCCATGACCCCAGGAAAAGTCCAGAAACCTCTTCTCTGACTTCTTCAGTATTCAAGAAAAGGGATTAGCAGCAGCCACCAGTGAAGATCCTTGAGAAATAGTGATGAAACATGAAAATATATGGTGTTAATATGCTACTGTAAATTATTGGTATAGGAGGTTCAGATTGACTTCTGAACCCTGAAGTTATGATTCAAAACAGTGAATATAGTGGCATTCCTGGCTTCTGAATGCCTGGCACAGCTCCTTTGGTGCTTTGAACAAATCAATGCAACATGCCTAAATTCACCGATAATGTAAATCATTGCTAAATGATCATATATATTAAGTAAATACTTAATACTGTCATGTTTCAAAAAACATCCTAAAATCCTTTGTAGAACATCAACATTGGGCATGAAACTACATTAAAATGCAAACTTTAGAACAGTAGGGCACAAAGAAAAAGGAGCAGAACATAGTTAAAATAGCTGCATTGTTTTTATATTTGGCGTAATAATTATTTCAAAGACTATTTGACAAAAAATAAGACTTAACCTCCAGAGACTTGTGCTATTAGTCAATTATCTATACAAAGAAGCTGTAATATATTTCTGTCCAAAAGCTGGTGTTTTAGTTCACATGAAACTTAATTTTTCTCAAAAGTAAGTTTAACATCCACATGAAATGGAAACCTTCCCAAACTTCCTGTGAACTGGTAGCCCTCCCAGATCTCAGCTGCTAAGTCATGCTCAGAAAGCACAGGACCTGGAGTGGCAATCACAGCATCCCACTTCAAGTGCTGGTAGGTCACCCACTCTGTATCTATTGCCAGTGGTGAGAAATAGGTCCTGTAAGTCACTGTTCCTGTCCTTTGGATTTGGGTGACTCATGGCCCAGAACCTGCACTGGCTGTAAAGGGAGCACAGGACAAGTGACTCGGTAGTAAACATCTGATGTGCAAATACAGTCAGCTTGTGACTTGGCCAGATTTGGGCTGCATGGCAGCACGCCTCAAACCACTGCCCTGTCTGAACCCATCACAG
This sequence comes from Cuculus canorus, assembly GCF_017976375.1. Lineage (NCBI taxonomy): Eukaryota > Metazoa > Chordata > Aves > Cuculiformes > Cuculidae > Cuculus > Cuculus canorus. Next base: position 137,173,540 of record NC_071402.1, on the reverse strand, counting down.
GAGCCTAACATGAAGCTGCTTTGCCCAGAAATCCACCTGTGGGCTGGAGCAGCAAAGTGATGTTTCTTGTGCACACAGACAGTGTCCATAACAGTAAATGAGGCAGTGCCAGCAAGTGCTGTGGGAAGCCAAATGTTTGTACTGATGAACAGTTAGAGTGACTCATGGCATGTTTTAAACTCTAACTGGCACTTCCCTAAGTATTTTTCCCAGGAAAATACAACGGTACAAACAAGTACCTTTCCTGAAAGGCTCAGTGCTAGTTAAGGGAACAATGACACCCTCTTCAGGATGGGATACTAAATAACCTGAGCCCTTTGCTTTAATGTCACAAATGGACTCTGGGTCTGTTTAATTTACAGGATAGCCAAGATCCCTACACCTTGCCCTGAGTTTGTTGAGGGTTCACTGAATCCATGACACTTCCACAGAAAGACAGCAGGCTATTGACACTTGTGTCTTCTGATGAAAGTTGGGTGTGTCGGATATCCTGGCCATAGCCAGTATCAGATCAGTCACTGATTTGGAAACATTTCTTCTCACATTTAAATGGGAAAACTGAAACTTATCTTTCTTCTGACCCTGAAATTTATCTTAATCCTGACTAATGGGATCACCTATAATGATGCAGTTCAGCCTGCGTGGATGGATAACACATAGAGTCACAGATATTCTCTCTTGTTATAGTAAAACTTTTTCTTCGACGCTGCTAAAAAGTCCTAATGTTGCTGACTTCAATAGTATAGCAGTTATTCACATTGTACCAATAAACACTGAGCAAGCTTGGTCCTTAAGCGCACTCCTCAAAGACATGGAATACATAATACAATCAGTCCCACATGATCAAGCAGGTGTTTAGTATGGACTTCAATGGCAGCTTGCATCTCTGTGTGCAAGAAGTCTTGATCTATGTATGAAACACAACAGTAATGAGTGCACTCACTACAATATACCTTGGTACTTCATGTACATTTCGCTCCCCTCAATGTTGAAGCGATTAAACAGAACTTCAGCGATACTACTAATTAGCAGATTGCTGTCTCAGAGTCTCAGCATTTAACTCCTTGTTTTATATTAATTCTAGAAAATCACCAACTCTGTTCCTATACACAGTAAGTTATACTCGTGGTCCATCCTGAAACACTAATGATTAGACTTACTGCTCAGACACGGGGTCAGAAAATGAGACAATCTTTTGTTGCTCCATAGCTGGCACAAGCAAAGACCATTGACGTGTCTGTGAATGCTTAATTGACCAAGCTGGGCAACAGGGCTACTAAGAGCTATTTTGTCTTTCCATGGCTCCCAGTTACATTGCTTAAGTGCTTATTTATTGCTTATCAGTGCATCGTGCCTGTCAGAAAGGTTGCAGAAGGCTCTAGAGAGCATATAAAACAGGAACATACCATGAGATATCACTGTCAATATTTTTGAAAATAAAACCTGCGTGCTAGCTTCACCGTAATTCCACCTCTTATTCAATTAGAAAGTTAATTTTACAACTTATGAACAAGTCTAGTCACACAAAAGATGATTTGGCAAAGTGAAGTAGTCCTAAATTCCTCAAAGGCCTTGAAATTTGCCTGGAAAAAAAAACCTATTGTATTTTCAAGGAGGCTTGTTGAGGGGGATACACACAGAAGCGTTATTGGTAAGACCCAAACTATTCTATGATTCTATGATTCTAGGAAAGATTTTTGGGTGGCAGCCCTACGAACTAGTTTGACTTGCAAGACCAACCAGATTAGAGTAGCATTCTTCACTTCAAGCTAAAATTGTTCTTGTGTCTTCATGAGTTCTTCCCTCACTTACCCTGCACCACCCAACTTGAGGCTTGATTAATTTACCATTCTGCAATTCCATTCACACCCAAAATAAAGAAGATATATTTAGTATTAATATTCTTTGTTTCTTCAATACTCTTCACTTCTCCTATATTAATATATGCTCATCAGGTCTTAGTTTAGAATAATTGCTTTGATACTACATTTTATTTCTTTTTCCTGCTTAACAGCATAAATATTTGGAAGCTGCACACTCATCAGAAAGCATCAGTATGTTTCTATCATTCTTTCTTTGCCCATGAAATTCTACTCTTGAGTTCCTTAGCCTTTCTACCTGAAATCCAAGTGATACAACATGCTGTCATGGAAAAGTCACAGGCTGATAATTCTAAGGGTAGCAGTATCTGAAATGTGAGCTTCAATATCTTTAACATGAAAAGAAGGTATGAGATGCTTCCCACATACTGTTCTCTAACTTGCTCTTTTCAGTTATGTGCTGATGAAGGCTATTTCTACAAGAATGAGATGCTGTAACAGGTGAAGATTTGTAGAGTTATAGCACTGTTGTCTAGACTTCAAAAGATTTCAAAATAAGAGATTTTCTGCCTCTTGCATATGAAACCAGTACACAGTGAAGCTTGCCAAGTTATAAAAATCAGCAAAAATCAATTTGCTATTAAATAGGTAACAAGTGTCAGCTGTTTCCAAAGGGGAAGAAATGAACTGCAGAGGGGCTCTATTGTAAATTCTTAGTCTTGAAACAGAGTAAGAATTAACTGTTCAGCTCTTTCTTGTCACTTCCAAACACAGAACTCTGCCGCACTGCATGCATTCTGTATGGAGATCCTCTGCTGGAAGTCATCAAGAGACAATAACTTCACAAGACAAATAGCTGAGTCTCCACCCAAAAAATAACAGGAGCATTCCTTCCAGAAGTATATGCATTCTGCATTTCCCAGAACAACTTCTCGGTATGATCCCCATGTGTTCTTAAATCTAATACTGAATATAAAAGAGAGTATTTGGAATACAGTGCTACTAAGCATGAAGTTTTAAAGTTTACTTTGTAAAGCCTAAATCTGTTGAACATAATATATTAAGCTTGCTTTCAGAAAAGTATTGGAGGTGTTCAATTTTCAGGACAGAAATGTACCCAGGCAATAATGACAGGAGGAAAAACCACAAAGATGCAAACACAAAGGACTTACTCTTGTGCTATTAAAGTTTTCTTTCAAAATTTTAAAATGTGGAATCAAAGTTTCTTGAAATTTTTTTACTAATTAGGAATCTAACAGAAGAATTTAACAACTATGGTGAGAGAAGATAAAGTAATTTTAAAAAGATTTGTCAGAAAAAAAGATAGATCTTCTTGCAAGACATTGTCCAGGAAAATTATTTCTTTCTAGAAGAAAATCATGAAAAAGCTAGAAGTAGACATCTTTCTCATAAATGGTTCAGATACCTGCACTATACATACAGAAAGGTATCCAAGTGTAAAGTTCCTCAGAGAAGACATATTGGTCCATAAGTTTCATCACTCTGTCTGACTACAGGATTAGGGCAGAAGTAGAATGTTACAAACACATTTCTCAGATAAAATCTTGACTCAGTTCGAAATCCCTCACTGTCTTCATTGAGACTACAATTTCACATTGGAATGGTAGTAGTTTATAAATTACTATTAAAAAACAGTTTTATTTTTGATATGTCACTGACATTTAGCTCAAGGACCTTCCAAAATTTCTACTTGTTTATTTCTATAGCAATGAGGAATACATAGTGCAGAGTGCTCTATAACTCACATGGGACAAGAAAACCCCTACTGTAAGGTAAAGAAAACTAGAGAAGTGACTACATATCTTTTATTCTTTAAGGGTATGGTAGTATTTAAAAAAAAGAAAATCAATGTGCATTTTAGTCAATAGATAGTTAAACCATGAGTATGAAGAGATAATATTTCTATAAGGTGGATTTCTGTATGATCAGTCTCCCCTTCTTTTGATTTCTGGTCACACTTCTAGTGGTGTAACTGGTACACCCATTAATTATATATAGGATTAAATGTGCTATCTGTTACCACAGAGATGTTTTATTATTTGAGGTATCCGTTGCAAACAAATCTCAGCTTTGTAAAACTGACTTTGAAATTGATTTATTGATCTCATTTTAAAAGTCGCATGAAAAACATCTGCTGATTATCTGGATAGTATAGCTCTAATAGCATATTCAAGTGTGACACACCCAGTATTCAAGTCCAATAAAATGAAGTGCCTATGAAAACAATACTGAGAAAAGCACTACACGAAATGAGCTTAACACTTTAACTCCCCAGTTCACAATCAAAATCTTGCAGTGAAATCATGAACCCATTAAATTATTCAAAGCAAATTGCAAAATCTTCATGCAACTTGCCGATAGAAAGGCTGTGAACAAACTAACAGCACAAGTAGTTCTAATCAGTGTTGAAATGCTAGGTTTAGAAAGTAAGAATATCATCTCCTGCAGCTGGCAGATTGACAGAAGAACAGAAAAGCAATACGAATGATAGCTCAAATTGCTCGATAGCTCAATTTAGCACCAAATGTAATTATGATGGTATGTTAAAAGAATATATTTATGCCCAAAAGTCCTTGAACAATCATATATTGAACAAAATAGGTTGGTGAATTTTTAAGCCCGCCTCTTTGCAGCACTCTTAAGTATTGTATGAATCCTTTTATATTACAAGAATATACAAATTCTAACAATTTGTTACACAGAATTGAGAGATATATTGAATGTAGAGTACAACAGAACAGACTATTCCCTTACTCAGTGTACCACAGGAAAATTACCTCAATTTTTAAAGTCACTGAAAATCATTATTTTTTCCTTTATGTCAAGGCAGCTGTCAGAATTAGTCAAAGAGGACCACATTTCTCCAAATGACACATTAGGTCCTAGAAGAGATTCTTAAACCACTGAAATTCTGACTGGTAAAATAATCTATACAGGTACTCTGATTTGTCCAGTAGTTACCAAGAAGTTAAGATTTTTTACCAGATCAGATTATAAATAGTTCATACAAGTTTGTTTATGAGAAAAAGTCTGATACTACTAAATAATGAATAAACAAACTGAAAGAACTAATGATTCCACCTATTAGAAGTTGCAAGGTAACTTAGTCAGCTTTTTGTTTGTTTGTTTGTTTGTTTTATCAAAGAAGCATGCTGGTGCTAACAGAAGTATATTGCCATGCTCTTCTTTTTCTTCTAATTCCATAGGGAACTACCAACTGTTTGCTTTACTAGAAAGGTCAGAGAGGAGATTAGAGGCATAACAGTGCATAGCTGAATGCTCAGTCATCAAGAGGAATGACAATGGTAGAATTTTCACCACAGCTAAACAGAAAGAATACATATACTTTTTTTGTAAAACTAATAATTATACATTCTGATGATATTGCAACACAATCCCTTTCCAATGTGCTTGTCTTAACTAGACAGCTGCATTGTCAACTGAGGGCACTGTGTTTCACTCTGTGCTAAGTTTTTGTTTGGTTAGCACTCAAGAGCAAGCAGTTTCTCCTGGAGGTAAAAATACATCTAAACACTATGAGAAGTGATTTCGTAAGCCTGTCTCATAGAAAAGCAAGGCTAGCACTGGCCAAAATTGTTAGCAAACAGTAGGTCGTAGAATCAACATAGCAGGATATCAGTCTAGATGGAAAGACCTGGAAAATGCCTTCATTCCACATTTGGAAAATAGCTTCAGTTGAAGGCTGTTGAGAAAAGAAGATATTTTAGAAATGTGACTCATTCTGTTTTGACATTTCATTTAATGTCAACTTTTATTTTTATTCTGAAATGGCATTTTTCATTCCAAAATTGCCTTTTTCTAAAGGGAAGGTTAACAAACATTTCAACTGACATCTCCAAAGATGCATTTGTTTGAGGTTCTTTCCCTAAACAGGCTTCAGATTTACTTCATTTGTCTTCTTCAACTAAAGCAAAATGACCAGATTTAATATAAAGGTTTAGAAAACCAGTGCCTGAAAAGATCTTTGAATTGCCACATCAGAAGACTACCACAAGAGCATGACATTTTGTTATTAAAAAGAAAACGATACATAAAAGGACTTCTGTCCTGTCCCTCATCTTTTCCTTCCCTCCAACCTCAATAACTTTCCTCTTTTATCTCATTTCTCCAATCTCTCAGGTCTGTGCGTAAGCAGAAAGATCTGTCTCCAAGCAGCAGTTTGGTCGATATCTTCCTCCTCTCACAGTAAATGTATAAACTCCTTCCATTTGTGTTTGCTCTCTACCTTTACTGTCATTTTGGCCAGGTGGACGTTTGGACTCCATTTTTCCTGGACCCAGGTCAATTCCACAGACTCTTTCTGAGTGACAGTATGTCCCAGTTTAGCAAGATATTAATGGTGAACAATGAAAATAATTAAGCAATCCAAGTATCCATACACGTAACTAATTTGTCTAGGGGAAGCACGAAGCAGACAGTATGCTCTGAACAAGTTTTATTAATGAAGAATGGTCTGACAGAGACAAATCTAATTGCACTGTGGTATGTCTAATCTAATTATGCTAATAGTTTATTTGCACTCTAAATCATATCTGTCAGCTCAGGTACTGAAATCTGATGATATCACACAGTGCTAGTGAAATCTAATGACAACGCCTCCCTTCCCTATACATGTTTGTCCTATCCAAGCACAAGTGTTGCATTGCTCTGAGTACTAGGTCAGTTGGGAATTCCTTCAAGAAAATTCTCTTTGTAGTATTTTCCTTGGGAAACACCAATTCATCACAGGAGAGTGGAGGAACATATGTGAGAGAACAGAGTGAGGAATGTCTCTAAGTTGTTCCTTCTCTGGAAAGTACTACTGACTTAACTTTTAGTACTTCTAAATCCACGACAAATGGATTATCATCTGCATAAAAAATATTTATCCTTACTCTGATCATTTCTCTTGTATATATTCCTAACATGAACTCCTAGAACAAGCCGTTGCCAAGCAGGTTTTTTCTTCATTGTAGTAACAGAGGAACCTCAATAAGAGGACCAACACAACACCGACTGTACATCACTTACAACTGGTAGAGAGAAGGTTGATGCAGTACTTGAAAGATTCCTGGGGGCAAGCGATGCTGATGGACAATTAGGGAAGGTAACATAACAGCCTGAAAAGCTATAATCCGTACCAGTGGGTGACTACAGGATGTAGCAAACTGCTGGGGAAAAAAAAATATTCAGGAAATTCGAGAGTATTCCAATCATACATAATTATGAAGGAAAAAGGGAGGACAGTTTTTTTACAATAAACCATACAGTCAGACCAGACAAGGGGAGATGACTAACTGCCTTGTAACAAATGGTCATGCCAATCTCAGCCTTTACAGGTGGACTATAACAAATTTGATAAAAAACACTTAGATTATATCACATTTTAAAAGTCTTATATTTATATCAATGTTGGCAAGCAATAAAAAAAATAAAACCAAGGTCCTTCAGCACATCATGCAAGAAGATATCACACAGCTGAAAGGTAAGATAAATGAAAGCATTCGAAGCACTGCTGCATTCAGTTCAAGCCATGTGTGTTCAGAGCTGCACAGCTAAACAGTGTCATATCACACTGCAACAGCCCACACCGAAACACCCCAGAAACTCACTCCAAAGGCATGCCCAGTCCTGGAAGGTTTATGAGATTTAGAGCACTTCAGTTGCCCACATGTATGCATTTGAGAGGCCATTTGAGAGGCTTTAATGTATTCCAACTGGTTTCCAGCTGCTGCTCGAGATGGGTGTGAGTATTCCGTACACCTGTATCACAGCTGCCAATCGCCTGTGTACATGACTTTGGCTGGCATCATACTAGACACCTCTGTGAACAGTGCACATAGAGCCTCATATCCCAGATCCCAGACAAGCTAAAATTATTGGGATCATCAGGAAAGAAACCCTTTAGGAGGTGTCTCTCCGTCACCTCTTAAGCGAAGAAGCATTTACAGGAAGTATTTCCATTTCTGAAGTGCGTGGGAGAACACTGAGACCAGAGGAATCAGTTGAGTTGCAATCCTGAGGGGCCTGCAGAGAAGCAACACATGCACAGAAGATCAGGCTGATGAATATTTCACTGCAGATGGAAGGTCTGCATTCACAGAAAATCAAACTGATGAATATTTAGCCTCAGACGGAATCTCCGCTTTTGAGAATGGAGAATGTTACCAGTGTCTTAATAAGTCTAAGAAGCATCTTTACTTTCACACTGAAAAAAAGAGCCCTGAATGACATTCCTGTTGAGACAAAATTTGTCATTCAATTAACACAATCAACCCAGAATTCTACCATTGACTGCCCTGTCTGTAGCAGATATATACGCCTACAAAGCAGCTGTCCAGTCCCATCTGTCTTCCTGTCTCATACTCTCAGTGTCTGGTAGTGTCAGCTACCAGGAATCTGGTTGATCCTTACAGAAAATTCCTGCCCAAGGCAGAATAAACAAGAAATGCTGCAGAAATCACCAAGGGTATTGGGTCCCAGAAGCCTCCCCCATATCCAGCTGAATGAGAAAGGCTCTTTAGTTCCTGTATTTGGAAAGTGGGAGAAAATTATAGTGGTAAAATACCTGCAGCCTAAATGCTTTAAAGATTCAAACTTCTATTGTAATCATGAGCTAACTGATCAGCGGTTTGAAAATTCCCATTTATTGATTTTTTTCATTCATTTCTATGAGAAGACCCAGATGATCACTACTTATTACGCCAAAGACCAGGCTGTTTGAAAAGTATAGCGGAACACGTACGCATTTTGAATTCCAACTTCTCTATCAAATTACAGGAGGCAGACAGCAAGCCACTTTTCAAGGTGAAATTCTTAATGAGCATATTAACTGCTACCATACAGGCAAGAAAATTCAAAAGCCAGACTTTGCTGAAAGAGAGACATTCAGTGACAGGATGGAAAACATTCAGAAACACAATCCCCCAGGTAGAACCTGGCAGACATAATCCATTGTTAAAATAAATAAATAACTAAATAAATGAATAAATAAATAAATACCCCAGCAAGATTAGAAACAAACAGGTAAACAAGAATCCTTTTTATCCTCTGAGGAGGACATATCAGGAAGAGAATTATTCTCTTCGCACTGCAGACTTTGTGATACAATTATTTCCTGGTCCTCTAAAAATTTTGATGTACAGTTCCAAATAATTCTGCAGTAATTTAAAAAAAAGAAGTAATTTGATAGCTTGATGTATATCCTAATAGTGTGCAGGTATGTATACATATGTATTTATACAGTTCCACCTCCTTAGTTTTATATAATTTGCTTTTCACTGGAAAATCTAATTTTTTAAGGTGAGGTTAATGGCTATTCAGAGCTATATAAAAATCATAGAATCAGAGAATCATTAAGGTTGGAAAAGACCTTTAAGATCATCAAGTCCAACTGTGAGCCCAACACCAATGTGTCTACTAAACCATGTACCAAAGTGCACTGTCTACACATTTTTTAACACCTTCAGGGACAGTGAATTCACCACTTCCCTGGGCAGCCTGTTCCAATGATTCGCCAAGCTTTCAGTAAAGAAATTTTTCCTAACACCCAGTCTAAACCTCCCCTCGCACAACTTGAGGCCATTTCCTGTCATCCTACCACTTGTTACTTGGGAGAAGACACCAACACCCACCTCACTACAACCTCCTTTCAGGTAGTTTTAAGAGGGTGATAAAACCTCCCCTTGGCCTTCTCTTCTCCAGACTAAACAACCCTAGTTCACTCAGCCACTCCTCGTAAGATTTGTGGTCCAGAACCTTCATCAACCTCACTTCATCAACCTTCTCTCAACACATTCTAGCACCTCAACGTCCTTCTTTTACTGTAAGCATTTTACTTAGAATAATGGGTCCTTCAAAGTTTTGACTTTACCAGTGTGCACCAAGACTATTTAGGTCTTCAAAATGTTTGCTGCTCAGATTTTGTCTTCTGACAGAAGATATTTTAGACTTAGGGAAAAGATGACAATGGCAGGAACACAGGAAAACTCTTCTGGGTTTAGATCCTGTATGTATTGATCTGTGTGCCTTATTTCCTTATCTCTGCATGGACACCTAAAAATAATAAGCTGAGATTGATTTAAAATAAATAGGAATGCACATGAAAGGAAAACTTATTGGCCTATCCTGACTCTCTCAGAACAGAACCAACATTCATGAGTCCATATGGAACTTGGTAGCACAGAAAGAAAATCTATTTTGCATATTTAGGACTTGATTCTGCAAACAAGTACTGCTATTTAACTTTGCTCAGAGGAATAAACGTAACTGCAAGTGAGTTTAAAGGTAAATGTGCCCACAGATTTGCAGTACTGAAGTTTCTTCACTTACATCCTAATCTGTGCTAGTCCAAATTTTTCTTCCAACATCATCTGATTTGGATTTTCCCCCTCTAACACAGACGGGGCAAATATCAGAAGCTCTCTAAGAGGAACTTTCATTGTAAACATTTAGGACTGCTGTAGCTGTTGTGAAAAAAAAATCCGTTAATTTATGATGAGCCTGAGATCTTATTTATGATGAGCCTGAGAAATTATTTACATCAACTGCTTTAACAATCATTCATATAGTAGATTTCAGTGATAATGTTGCCTCCATTTAAAGTTGATTGGCAGTGGATGAGACCGATGTTTTGGTTACTCATAACTTCACTAATGGTAGCCATTCATTTCAGAGACCCCCAGCCCTTCTGTTATTTTTACTTCAGTTTAAAATAGCTCAGCTTTTTCATAGAACAAAACACTTCTCTGCATTATTAACATTTTCTAGCCGTTGTACTGAGAACTGTTAGAGTCTGATCATTTGCAGAGAAGGCACTTGAAAGATAGTGAAGGGAAAACTGTCCTTAGCATCAAAGACATGCATTTTTCTTCTCATGCAAAAATCCACCCAAATTTTTACAATCTTGGCATCCTCCCCAGTCACAAAAAAAAAACCAAAAAAAAAACAACAAAGAAAACCCCACACACAAAACCAAACAAAAAAACTCCACAGCACCAGTGCTCACACAATCTTAATAAGAGTAGGTAGGTAAACTTCAGCAGCTCCTTCTTCCACGGGTTTCACCTTATTAATGCATCTCTTTTTCTGCCATGCATTTGGCCAGAGAATTCAGGATTTTTACTTCACAAAGATGTACAGCCAAGGAAATCTAATAAAACCCATCCATTATGAAGTTCCAGAGCCAGGGCAAGACTCTCCCATTTGCATCCAAAAGCCACAATATATGCTCCTGTACTATTTTTCCAAAGGATTCCCTGAGGTCAACAAAACGAACACAGGTTATATAATAGTCTTTTGTTTCTAGGATACTTGTCATGTATTGCACAAGGTGGAAAATGTACAGAATAAGAAGGGAAAGTAGGTTAAGGGAGTAAACTGGTGTCCTTGATAACTCCTTTCTGCCCAGATATCTGCTAGAGATGCCAAATAATTATTTCTCATAAAAATGTTTGGTTAACCACTGTCTTCCTTAGATTTTAAGGCTTATTTTTTAGACACTTGACATCTGGCTTGTGGAAGTGTTGAATGCTGATTATTGCAACTGAAATGAATAACTAAGTTTTTGAAATATAAAATATTTTTTTTAAATGCTAAGTACCTTGGAGAAGAAAAAAAAGAGTCAACACAACAACCAGGCAAAAACCAATAAACTTGTCATTTCTGAAGAAGTCCACAAAGTATTAGTTTTATTGTCTCAATAACAAGAAAATGTAAGCATGAGTTTTGGAAATTTCAAGGGAAGGGAATAATTCAAGTCAGGAAGACTATAGAGACATTCAGAACGTTAAAATGCTGCTTTAAATCATTATTTCGTAGATGACAGAAGATTAATTCAAGGCTATTTGTCACATTTTAACTATTTGTTGCAGGGAGTAGTAGGAAGGAGTTTAGGGGAATGAATGACTTCCTGAAAATATGAGTCAGTAAATTGAGGTCTCTTGAAACCCAGGTATTGCAAAAAGCCTTGACAGTGAATAAATTCACCCACTCAATTTGAGGAACTGGAGCCCAGTGGTTTTGTGGCAAAAATACTGACTGACCTGTAATGCTTTACTTCAGGAGAATTCAGTTATCTGAAGCAATAATGAGTTTTTTTGTCCCTCTGTAGAACAGTAACCAGAATCACATTGCTTCATAAAAGAGGACCCTATACACCACACCATCCTAACAGTATTGCTGTAAACTGAAATGTTCAGTTGCTCAAGAATATGAAAAATGTGATTTCATTTTGTAAAAAAATAGGGCTTTTCCATATTTTTTTTAAACTTTTTTTTCTCTCTTTTTCAGTCAGGAGGAGAAACACAAACATATTTATTTTAGGTTTACCTAAATATTTCAGTTGTCAAACTACACTGAGGTACTATTTCTCTGCTTTAATATACTACCCACTTTTCTAAGGAATAAAGTCCTCAGGTGTTAATCTGGCAGAGCTGGTTTCCTTCCGGAAAACCAGCTACTGGAGGGGAAAAAAAAAGACTGGAATCTTAATGAGTAATGGAATATCTGAATATAGGTATTTCTAAGAAAACATTCACTTATTTGTGAGAAAAAAATATTTGTCAGACTTGTATCATTTAGTCTACTGGAATTTTATAATTTGGTTTTATATCCAAGGGACAAATATTTCTTCATGGTCCTTTATTTAACTAAGCATTAAGAATATCACTTAATAGAAAAGCCAATTAGGTTATTAGTTTTATTTAATGTGACAAATACCACGCTATGATTTATCTCTTCCTGTAGTTATAGGAAATATTGCTTTCTACTGCAGGTATACTGTCAACACAAAATACACCACACAACAAAAGTATTTGACAAGCACAAGGTAGATCTGGTTTTGTTGGTATTTTAATTATGTATTTTATGAAAAGTCCACCTTTATCAAATTGGACTTTCCAAGTCAATCTTATGAATCACTCCCTTGATGAAAATTACTCAGGGATCTACTAGACGCGGCATGAAAACTTACATCTCAGCTGTCATAAACTAGCATGGTTCAGAACTAAGAAGCATGCCTAGCAAGAAACCTGAAGACTGTGACAGTGTGTTTCTCTAGCACTTTCTCTCCTCACCCCATCTTCTCACAACACTGCTTTATTGTGGCAGCAAACCACCAGCACAAATGTGATCCTTTTTACTCTTTAAGAGTACCATTATATTTTGATTAACTGCAGGATAATGGCTGAATAAGAGTAGCGCAAGAGAATTTTACTTTAATCACAATGAGTGGCACAGGAAAGCTCTGCAGATGGCTGTGCCCACCTTGAAGATGAGTTTTCCATTCCAGATCAATGTTATCTCCTTTTCTAAATGCAATAAAGGAAAACAAAGTTAAATCAGCACGTATTTCTACAAGCACTGCCACTGAAAGAGCCTGATTTCCTATAGATTTAGATCTCACATAATTTTATATCTCAGCATCTGGAATACAAGTGAACACCAAGGTTTGCACAAAAATGTGGTCTCTTAGTGTCACTCCTTAATTTTGTGTTAGGATGTGACATCAGGTCATAGCATCATTAGATACACCAGGGACTGTAGATAAAGTTATGTTTCACTACTCCATGCACATTCCTGATGTATGCCCCTCATCAAACCCTTCATCCAGGATTTCCTGTAATCCGAGTGCTCATACTATAATTTATCCCTTAACTAAACCACTTTGAAAGGTTTCCTCCACCTTTCAAAGCTTTTTGTAAAATTTGGCTGAAATATTTTGTAGAGGGCAGCTGTTGGCGAGTGGGAAAGCTGGAGAAAAGGGGAAGGTACTGACTATACTCACACACATGAAAAAGGTCCATTAAAGAAAAAAAAAAGATCAAAACCAAATAAAAAATTCCAACTTAGTTCCACACATATTACATTACATAAAGCTGCAGCGTGTATGTCTAAGAGGTAAACCTGTTTTACTGTATATCATCAGATAACGTACAGAAACAAACAAATGCATTATTCATGATAAACTGCAATGACTAATGTGTCTCCAAATTCATATTGCTTTTTCTTACAGGTGTAAAGAGATTAGTTTGTTTAAATGCATGAAGTGTAGCTTCACAAAGTTTACTAAATAATTTCAAATAAATGTTTAACATTGGAAAAGTCAAAATTTCCCCTCAGAAGGGCTCCACTCTGAATCCATAAATGTTTGCTGAACTTAACCGACAAGAACACCACTTACACTCTCCTGACAGACATAGTGGATGATTAAATTCCTACACTTATTTTTAGGCAGAAGCATAGAAAATGTTGTTTAAACTACTGGCTATTATGGTTTTGTTTCACTTGTAATACATGCTTATATTACAATATATGTTCTTTATAGAGTACCGCAGATAAAAGAAATGTAAAACCAGAGGCACGGATGCTGTCTGAGGTTTTTAGATAGTATCAGGTCATTATGACAATAAGCACCTTAGTGTCAAAACACAGATTTCTAGGGTTCTTTTAAGCTCATTACTTGTCCTTCCCCAAGATCACAAACATTTACTACACAAGATTGAGCCCTGATGAAGCCCTTACTGGTGAACACTTTCAAGCCAGCTGTCTATGCTGACTGTGCACATCTGTACAGGTCAAAACTTCTGAAGTCAAGAAGCTCCTGCATCTTAACATTTGAGCCTAACATTGTAGGCTTTTTCCAAATATAATTCAGTCTCTCATCAGCCAACACAATCTTGTGGCTGTAGGTAGTTGTTCAGAAATTACATTGTTCCAGTCCTTCACACAAATACTCCCAACCTCCGAACGGAAAATTTTTTGTTGTGCAGCCTTCTTTGAAATACATAATTTTGTTACATCGATTTGGGATCAGCTAATGTTTGTTTCTCTGTATTGTGAACACCTAGTGTTTTCAATGTTTGTTCTACCTCTGTTAACCAAGACAAATGTACAAAGATACTAAAAATTCCAAATATGTATCCGTAAATTTAATTCAAAGAGAAAGTCTATTTTCTTTATCCATGGCAACAATATTTTTTATTTAGATACCTCCAAACTAAAAAGTTCAATATAAATTATATTCACCTCTTTTTCCTTTGTATTAGATGCCAAAAATGAAAACTCTGCCTTAGAATTTTTTCTGCCTTTTTTTAAAAAAAACCACTCTGTGTGCTATGACAGACATATCTCCTGAAACCTGCATTTCAATTCCCTATTGCTTTCCCCTACAACCCTTTCCAGCCTCTTCTACAGCACCAAAATTAGGTTATTTTCATCTTCACAATAAGGAGCATAATAGTTAACAGCTGCAAAGCATGATTTCTCATCTGAAACCATTGTCCTCACCATTTGAGAAACCTACAGTGCACCCGTTTGCTTTGTGGTGGAATTTTGTCACAGCTCCTTTATCTGAGCTAAATGAATCTTTTCAAAGGTGTTAAAAATCACTGGAGGTTTACCCCAGTAAATAGGAGTAAATAGGAGGAGGAACAGAAGTGCCTTTCCAATCTTCTGACCACTTGCAAAACAGTTCTCCTTCAGTTGTTCCATTGAGGTAAACTGAGCTGCATCCCATGGCATTAAGATGCATTACGAAGAGATACTTCAATAGAGTCTTGGCAGTTACCCGAGAATCTGGACAGGGGAAGAGGGGCTCCTTTCAGTTTCTTTCACAGTTGTTTTAGAAGTAGTATTCTTGTGCTACTACAAAGGATTCCTCAGTACGGACTTACATAAAATAATCATTTGTCCACCAGGACCTGTTTTTTTCCAAAGTTTAAAGACAAGTAAAGTTGTATTAATAAACTTGCAACCTTTCTACCAGGCACTGAATGGCAGAAACGAGGTTCAAAAAAAGAAAAGAAATAATTGCTAATGAGACATCAATTAAAAACCCCATCCATGATCCTGGAAAAACTGAGCTAAACTTTCTGATGCTCAAGGAGCTAATTTAACCTGAATCAGTGAGCTTAACAAACCATATTATATTAAAAAGAGAAAAGAAAAACACCAGCGGGGTAGATAAGCTGGGCATTCATCAGATGCACATAGAAAAACACACTATCTCCTACCAAAAATACAGCAATTTTACAGTCCTGTCTTGGGGAGGCAATTACTAAGGCAAATTGGCTGCTTTCTTTTCCTGCAAAAATGGTTTCCACACTCTTGAGTAGCACTTCTAATCTGTTTTACCCTGCCTTTGTCCAGCTGAACTAGTTCAGTAGGCATCGCTTGTTGCTAAACACTCTGGTCAATCTCTAGAGCTTTACTCATTTAGTTTTTAGCGAAACTGTATGTAACTTTGAAGACTACCATAGAATCCACACTTACCTGCAATCCATTAACACATCTTTCTGTTTCTTACCTGACAAAAAGCCCTTAAGTATCTTTCCCTACCTCAACAGCTTAATTAAATGTACTCATGCAAACCCTCCAAATGCTTTGGGGTTTTTTTTCAGAGTGCTGTTTTGCAGATCTGGGTGATATACAGGTTAGGACAACCACTGCTTTCCATGAGGACAGTTTCTGGGCTGCATACAACTCCATTTTATTTATCACTTCTCTCTGATAGAAAAAGCATTTCTCATTTTGGTAACTCCTTTCTTCCCTGGAGTACTTAGAGCTGGTTTTGTTCTAACTTAAAGCCTTAAACACAAATCTTTCACATCAAATACGAATAAACATCAAAATATTCAGCAAGTGGTCTGTATATCTCTTTGAAGAGCATTTTAGTCTGGTGCAATTTCTGCACTTGAGGATATAATTGTTCAATGGCTGGTAGGTTAGTAAGTCATCTAATCAGCATATATCATTTCAGAAGATGTACCAGTTGGTATAATTTTCACAGTTCATGAAATGCAGAAATGAGATTATATAAAAAAAAAAAAAAAAAAAAAAGAGGGCAGACATTAAGCTTTTGGGACACTGCTGTGCCACAAAAAAAATAAAAAAATATAAACCAAAACACTAAGAAAAGCAACTGAAGAGTGATAGGTCATGTTTCCAGGTGCTAAGCTGTAAAAAGAAAGATGAAAAAAAGACTGTCAGAATTGAGTTTTTGCATTAGGGAATTGTGCTTTCAGTAGGGTTGGCCCTGAATGGAAATAGTTCATGAGAATGACAACTCTGAAAAGGAAGGAATTGTTTTTAAGTGAAATACCTGTGATTAATAACTTGTGGGGATATTGAAGGTTCTTCTAACAAAAGCCAGACCCTGACCACCGGAGCCACGGCAAATAGTAAACTAAATTCATGCCACGAGAGAAAGATCTCTAATCTCAAAAAATTACATCAAAGCTTCCAGAGTCACAACAACATAAGGAAACAAGAAAATAGGTGTTGTGTACTTCCTGTTGTTGTGTATCTAGTCCATAAGGGGATGCAAGGGGTGTGAGGGATGAGCCTTTAACTCATCACAGAGCACTAACCCTCTGGATGCATAGTGTAAGCACACCACAGAGAGCAAAACATAGTATCTGTCTTTTCCACACATGCCTCTGAAAGGAGGAAACAAGCACAGAACTGTTTTCCTTCCCTTCCACTTGTGGCAGTCAATCACTTCTTTAAAACAAAAATCAGCACGGCTCTTCCTCTCTCCGCAGCACAGACAAAGCCGCACCAAAGCCCTGCCCTGTCCTCTAACCTGCTACAAATCACCTGGGGCAGCTTGTGAGGCTGTGGCATCCCACGCCTGGGAGCTCAGTGCATGTTTTGCTGACTTTCCTGCCACGAGCAGTAGGTTACACCCATGCATAGACCAAGGCATGGGTGTAACCTGCTCCAGGCTCTTTCACTCATGGACAGCCCAGCCCAAACATCCACTTTGTGTCCAGCTCCACAGGGATGCCAGGATTTTTGGCACCACCTGATGCCTATCTAAGACTTCTTCTATTCCTCTGGGGCAGGGTGGCAGCTGCCAAACAGAATGGACCATTGCAGAAATTAATGAATCACCTGCCAAAGCCAATAACTCAGCTGTGCTGTCCTTTGATAATATTGTCAAGAGAAGCACTAAACAAAAAGGTCTGTGGCCTTGTTAGGATCACAATGAGAGAAGTTTCTCCCATAGCTACAGAATGTCTTCTGCAACCATTGAAAATGCAGTATTCTGCTTAATAATTAGGCGTTGGTTCAGGAGCTACTGCAGGAAGTAAAGATGTATTGTACAGGAGAGTTGCAATCTTAGATGAAGATTTGCACCTTCAAGTTATTTTTAAGTTTTTTCAAACACTTTCATTGTTGTCTCCTCAGATCTCAGTACTGCAGAAGGACATTATAAAAAAATGAAAAAGTTAATGTTAGATGAATAGGTAACTTCTGTTAGCAGCATTTCTTTACTACATATTGTGCTGGACAGGCCCTGAGTGACAACTACTAGTGATTTCACATGGAAACAACTTAAGTAGCAAGACTGTTCAGAATTAGATTATTCCTCTATTTAATCAGTAACCTTTATTTTGGCCTGGGGAACAGTGGACTAAAACTTTTAAAAGGAGCTCAGAGAATTAGATGGGATTTATTCTTGGCTTAAGATGAAATGTTCAGCTCAAACACACCGAAGGAATACATGGAGACAGCAAAATGTGAGATGTACTGATAAACCACCAGTATTGAATAAAGTGCAACAAAGGACAGAAGGAATGTCCCATAGAAGAGATGCAGTGACAGCAGACAGAGTGTCTAGAGACAGCACATCATAGCCACATCAACCACCAGGAGAGACAGAACTAGCATAAAGTAGATTCAAGGGGTTTCAGGCTTCAGGCTGCTATCACCGGACAGGGGGAGAGAAAGACCTTTTGCACTAAATACAATATATATCAATCATGAGGAATACTATCCCTTGCAAGAACAGGAAATTAGCTTCTTCCCCTTAAAAAATAACATTAAAAATTTAGTGTCAAAACCAAGTTGCTAAATGAAGAAGCAAAATTCACCTTTGGGATATTAGTTGCTGCGCATAAAATATATAAGCTTAATGAACAGCATCCTGCCCAGTGTTGGATTACAAAGTAGTCTGAAAATGCAAGGCTGGATGTGAAAGTCTTATCGAGAAAAAAAAAGAAAAACATAAACAGGGTGAGGTACATAAAAACTACGGGCAAAATTTTGTATTCTAGGTGACCACAGTAACTCATTTTTCTGGAAAATCTTACTTTTAAGACATGTGAATACCCATAGGTTCATAAACTTAAAGGACACTCAGTCCCCAAAGCCAAGTCATCAGTACCAGTACCAAAATATAACAGATTTCCACACAGGACAATAGTTTACTCGTTCTTTGTCACCTTTGTTTCTTCTGTACAGACTGGATGACTTCATCAAAAAAAACTCAAGTAGTCAAACCACTTAAAAATGGTTCAGAGGTAACCTTTGTGTTCTAGGCAAAGTTAAGCAAGTGCCAACTTAAGGGACGTAAATTTTAGTTTATCTTAAAGATCTTCAATTCTGTAGATTGAAATGGCTCACAAGGATTCTGTTACTGAATGTAACTCACATTCAGTAGATATACCAAAGCTTACTATAAATGTTAGCATTTCGACCAGCTGATTAACTTCTGATACTGCAAAAAGGACCCTGTGGAGCCTAACTCAAAAGAATCTGAGTATGGTAGACTGAACCAACCATCTCAAGGAGAAAAAAAGACAAACTTTTTACTCTCAGTTCAGAGCCAGCTCTGGTTTACAAGAAGCTTCTGTACAAGATCTTCACAGTTCCCAGAAATACCAGAACTCTCCCTGGATGTACTGAGCAGGAATGAGGGGTGAGAGACAGTTCAGTGATTAACAACCCACATTTAGGTGTCCAGAAGAGGCTGTCTGCAGAATGTGCCAGATATTTAAGCTCCCATCACTGCTGATGGAGACCTAGTCAATACTGTCAGTGGAGATGCCTACCCACTTAGCTCATGAGATTAAGAGCTCTCTGGTCTCCACTCACTGTATTGATTTCATCTTCAGTGATTACAGGGGGAGCATACACACACAGCTCAAGTTACCTCCATGAAACACATCAATGTGGCTGTCCATTTGTGAGCTGAACACCACCTTAGAATTCATGAGCTGAACCCCACCTTAAAATCACAGAATCATAGAATTGTTTAGGTTAGAAAGGACCTTTAGGATCATTGAGTCCAGCTGTTAACCTAATACTGTCAAGCTCACCATTAAACCATGTCCCTGACCGCCACATCTACCTGTCTTTTACATACCTCCAGGGATAGTGACTCAACCACTTCCTTGGGCAGCCTGTTCCAATGCTTCACAACTCTTTCAGTGAAGAATTTTTTCCTAATATCCAGTATAAACCACCCCCAGCACAACTTGAGGCCATTTCCTCTTGTCTTACCACTTATTTCTTGGCAGAAAAGCCTGACACCCACCTTGCTACAACCTCCTTCAAGGTATTGTAGAGAGCAAATTGTCCTTCCTACAGCTATATTTTACTCCTAAATTGGGATATTTTGCAGATGGACAAAGATGAAGCACTGATAAAAGAGTACTCCAACATGTACTTCCCACGTCTAATCTCAATGTCTTCCCTAACTAATTAACTTTTGTTCTCCAGAGCTATCATGCTACTACTCTCCGTGAACAACACACTGACTTTCTAAATAAGTCATGATCCTTCTCTACATTGCTTGGAAACGTGAAGTGCTGTTGCATATGATAGAATAGGCACTTCTGTATGCCTCAAAGCAAGGTGTCTTTGAATTCATGTAGGCCTTGAAGCAGGATTTCTCCACTTTTAAATGAGAAAAGCTAGCAGGAGAGCTTAAAAAGCATTTAGTACCCAGCTTCATCACCATCTGGTCAGATCTGATTATTATACAATCGAGCAATCTCCTGCTAGCTGCACCACGGGGGAATTTCTTAAAAGGTCTGCCGTTAACCATTTATAACTGTAGCAGGGTATAAGTGGAATGTTTGACTAGTGTTTTGTGCAAAAAACAGAGGAGCTTGCTTTGGTTTAGAGACATTGATTACTCCATATCTAAGCCAACAGATTTGTGTAGCTTAAATAATTTACATAAAGAAAAACAGCAGATTTGCAAAGTGTCATTAAGGCACCTGAACGAGATGAAACAATTACACCTGCATTATGAATGGATCGCAAGAGCTCCCAATGCCACTGTGTGTGAAAAATAGTTTCCCTTAAGAGAACAGATGCTTCATTGCTAATGGGAGTTTCACATATAAAAAAGTTAAAAGTTGTAGAAGACTGCCTGTTCAGCCCCATATATTCACAATGAATATTAGAAGCTCTTAATTAAGCTCCATTCCATCAACATCAAAGCTGGGTTCTTGTAGTAAGCAGAATTTGCAAAACCACGAAAATAGGACAATATTTAATCATTAAGATAAGAATATGGTCAATAATTTTTTTTTTAGGAGAAAACAGTCACAGACCGATACGTTCACACATGGATAAACAAGAAAAAGAACATCTGCAAATATCATGAATCTGGCAAGAAACAGTCATCAGCTTCAGCAAAGACCAAAAACAACAAGCCAAATACAATATGCTTCTCACAGAATCAGTGTATCTTAGAGAACTGTAATGCCAATATCGGAGTATAATATTACACAGATATTATCTTCCCTAGATAATTATATATACCTTTCAATTAAATGAAGTATGGTTCATCAGGATTTGTTGCCTTGTGATAGTTTTCTTAATAGATTCTGAGCTCTATGTCTTCAAGTTTAAAAGTATTGAAACTACGTTTTGTTTTTACTTGGCATTACAGCATCTCACATGTACCAATAGTGGTTGTTCCTTTCCTGCACAGGGAGGATCACCTGGGTTAACGACATCAACTAAGTGACTTTCTTGTCCCCTCTCACTTCTACAAACTTCTCATATAGAAACATTATTGTGATTTTTGTTTATAGTTATGCAATGAACTTTCTTTTACCTGCCAAGTTCATCGTTTAGCTGTTTCTCAAAGAGCCAAAACAAAGTCAAGCAGATAAAATCCTAATATTTTATAACAAATTAAAGCCATCTATATCTAAGTTCGCCTACAGTAATATGTTGAATTATTCTCTCCACAGTTCCACAAAACTATGATAAGACCCAGGACCAGAGGTAAAAGCAAACAGTATAACAGAAACTGATATACATTGGTTCTTAATGGCTTATAATTCACTTTTAAAAATGTCAAAAACATCTAAACACAAAAAAAATCAAACTCAGAAAGCTAAAAAAAATTATTACAGTATGTTTTTTAATTTTGTGGCTACTTGTATGAGTCATATATTTAATTGTAATGAAATTATTGAAATCTTCACATTGTCAAGCACATGTCCGGGTCATGTATAAATGGCATTAGTCAATTTGGGGGCTAAGATTAATGCCACAGGAGCTGAATTCTGTGTGACCAACAGCAGCAGAACAGCTGAGCTCTATAACCTGTGTCAGGCTCCATTTACAAAGCTAGGAGAAATGATGGGGTGGATAGGAATGGTCATGACACAACTCTCATTTTTCCAGTTTAATATCAATTTAGGTGTAGCTTCATATTTCTATCCTTTTTTTAAATTTTCCTCTTTCTCATACCAGAGTTCTACTTGCCAGTCTGGGAAAGAGCAAGTATTTTAATTCCTCTTTATATCATTCTCTGATTCTGGTACACTTTCAAGGCTGGGTTCCTCTGAAGGAATAAGCAATACTGAGCACTGACTCATTTCTCCCTGTGTTTTGTAAGTTGAAGGGAAAAATCTCAAATGCAGAAATACTTTGTATGCTTAAAACTGCATCTTTAATTCTGCAACCCATCCAAGTCTTACTTGTCATGTTGTTGTTTTTTTTCCTCTGGAGACAGCATCAGTGGTCTTTCCTGTAGGAACAGAAAGAAGACAGTTCAGTAGCACAGAAGTCTAGGAATACCTGTTCTTGTATCTTATCTCCCACAATGATCAACATCAGAAGCCCAGTATATGAGACACACAGTGAGACTGCCATGGTGTCCCACATCTTTCAGTGCTCTGTGACTGAGGGAATCACAACA
This sequence comes from Cuculus canorus, assembly GCF_017976375.1. Classification (NCBI taxonomy): domain Eukaryota; kingdom Metazoa; phylum Chordata; class Aves; order Cuculiformes; family Cuculidae; genus Cuculus; species Cuculus canorus. Next base: position 137,150,746 of record NC_071402.1, on the reverse strand, counting down.
GGTATCTCAGTGTTTAATAGCATCCGATAACTCACATTTTTCACGAGTTATTTTCTCTGTTTCTTAACTTGCCTGAGCTTTTTTCAACTATATGTAGGGAAAAGGGGGTTAAAGAAACAGTTCTTTGAAAAAGCTCTTCCTTCTGTTCTTCCATACTACTTGTGAGTTTCATTTGATGTCTCTTTGTTAACTGTATTATAAGGAAAGAGTGAATAATTTTTCCCTCCTTAGTTTTTCATGAAACTCAGAGCATGAAGCCAACGGGTTGTAATGCTAAGGCTAGACATGAGGTCCTCTCTGAGTGAGAGGGCAAAATGAGGTGGTAAGATGTATTTGCAGCCAAAAAAAAAAGGAGGTAGTACAAGGATGGAAAAGGACGAGAATGATTATGCATATGAGGAATATTCAGTTCTGAGTGGAGATGAGAAACTTTTTCACTGGATGTATTACTGCAACTTTTTGAAAAGATATAGTAGAAAAGAGACCCATAGTGGAAGAGACTGTTTTCCCTGGTGGGAAAAAAATTGCAAGTTTACTTGCTTGCAAGAAAAACTTACCTAAAGTTAATATCAAATTTCCCAGATTATCAATAAAAACAATCACAGCAGTCCATACAGCTTATCCCACAACTGTGAAAGACAATCAAAAAAATCCCTTATGTTGCACCTTAGCATGTTAATGTTCTCAGATAACTTCCTCATCTGGAAACAATTTGAAATAGTTTTTATACCAGCTTCTCCGCCTGCACAGGGCTGGAATCTGACAAATGATACAGTGGTAGACTATTCTGACTAAAGCATTGCTTGACAGGTTAATCAATTTCTCAGTGCATGCCTTCAGAAAATTATGGAATACCTGAATCTTTCACTATTTTCTCTTCATTTAAAACACATTTTCATACTAAATGTATCCTGCAAAAATCTCAACCAACGATACATAGCCTGGGTAACTTGAAACCATATTAAAGAAATCTTCAGGGATTTATGTGGTTCAAATACTAATTTTTAATGATAAGCATGTAAATATTATTTTAAATTTTTGGAATTTAAATACTTCAAGATACAGTCCAGTTGCATATACTGGAAAAAAATAATAGAAAAATCATTATAAGAATTTCTCTTTGTTCTGCTTTATAACTTCTAGTGTATGAATTCTCAAGGCAGGGCTTTTACCTCCTTGCATGAGCCTAAATATTCATGCAAAACCAGAATCACATACTAATTTTCAATAAAAGTCAGGACCGGTGGCATACATGTTAAATATTAACAAGTTCGTTTACTTTTAAACCTTTATTCTCTTCACTGCAGATCTGACACATCTGTCCTCTTCATACTCCCTGAGAAGAACACCCAGACATCCTTCTGCAAAGACATCAAAACCTAGCACTGGTTTGAGGTTCAGGAAGATTAGTTCTCAGCATGATTTTAGTCAGGTCAGAAACTTGGGATCTCCTGAAGTTCAAAGTGCAGTGGACGTTCGTTCAGAGATGAGAAGACACACAGTTGTCTTCATATGTCAGGGCTAGAAAATACTGTATTTTGTCTGGTTATTTTGGGTTGCAAAAATATTAGCTGTACAGGAGTACCAGACACTGGATTTTTCTGTAACTGCACTGTGGTGCAGGGACCCAGCTGGAGTATACTATGCCTTCTTTGCCTTTCATCCCTTTAAATCAGGCCTTTTCTGCTATTCCCTTTGACCTTGCCTGAGAAAGCTGTGTGCTGAGCACTAAGTGAAAAAATCTTGAACTGTACATTGAAAAAGGTACATATCGGCTAGGCAAGGGAGAGGAGGATGGTGAAGCCGAAAGCAGGCAGAAAAAAGGACATGAACTGCTAGCAGGATGGAAGTTCATCACTCCAGCTCCACGTGCAGATATTGTCTATAAAAGAGATTCAGGACTCCTAAAGGAGAAGGAAGACTCGGACAGCATGGCCAAGGTCTTCAGATTGGGACTAGCACAGTGAAGAAGGTGGCTAGAGTCAGTGGTTATCAGCTCCAGCACGGAAGACGCACCTACATTCTAGGCAAGAAATTTTGCTGCACCCACCCCAGCGACTTCTCCTCAAATGGGCATTGTGAATGGGAGAGACAACCTGAGGATAGGTGGCATGGAAAAGGCCAAAGTACTCAATGCCTTTCCAGTCTTAGTCAAAACTGCCTCCCAGTCTTCTGCATGCACCAGCATGCTTTCAAGACAGATGGACAATGGGAGAGCAACAGGTTGGGGAATGCTTTCACGAGCTGGATATGTTCAAAGCCAGAATGCCATAAAAGAAATACTCAGAAGTGCTAAGAGATGCATGATGTGATTGACCAATTATTATCTGTGAAAAATCATTATAATTACAGGAAGTTAACTGAGCATTATCCCTGTCCTTATTTTTTCCCTAAGAACAATTTGCTGAAAAGACAGTATGAAACTGATCACACTTTGAATACATGCATTTTATTTACGTAAAATAGAAATTGCTAGCTTCTTTTAAACTCTCTGTAAGTTCTACATTATCCTTAATCAATGAATCAGTATTAAATAACAGAAAATCTAGCAGCTGCAAGATGTCAAAAATATTTTTTTTTCTTAAGTGAATAGTCAACATTTCTAAAATAAATACTTAGATATGTTAGAAATATATCTTTTCCAGTTTTTGACCAATTTACTAAACAACAGATACTGTGCTGGTTTTGGATTTTCTTTGCTTTACCTTTGAGGTACTTCAGAGAAATATCTTTCCCATGGATTTTCAGCTTGTAGCAGTTCTTTACCATAATAACATATGACTGAAATAAGAGCAAGATTTTTTTGCAGTCGTCTCAGCTTGCTGAATTTTGATGATTTACAATTTTTACTGTTAGTCTAACTCAGTCTCGGTTTTCTGATTTTTAGAAAATAATGATGCCAAAATGTGAATCTTACAGGCATTCACACTTCTTTTTGTCTGCATTAATAGTCCTCATCCTATTATTAGAACATTCATATCCAGACTCAACTCCAGACTTTTTCTACTTACAGAGTGAGCGGGGTCTTTGCTTTTGTGCTTGTCACATCTAGTTGTGCGTGTAGATACTGCCTTTGTCTAGAAGACATTTTCCCAGCCCATTAAAAAGTTCAGGAGGTTTCCATCACTAAACATCAAAGCAAATCTGAACACTCTTCAAGACTAAGAGAGATAAGCGTACTTTTTCCCTTAAGGAAAAAGCACTTAAGGTGCTTGTCAAAGTGGGAGATCTATCTTAGGATCTGCCTAATTCATACAAAGAATTTTTACCTTAAATTGATCTTACCCAGAGAGTATGGTTTGTGGAATACTTGTTGAACACATCAGAACACTTGTAAAAATCCTGTGTGGTCTTCTCAGTTTCACCCTGTCTGACTTTTACTAGCAATTACATGGAAGGATTGAAACTCACTGTAGAAATAGTTATTTTGTCAACTGTTTCCTATTGCTCCAGTAAGTAATACAAGAACTAGATGTACATGAATTTAAAAGAATTTAGGATTTCTGTTCTTTCTACCCTAGCATCTAAATCAGTTTAATATCTCTAGAAATACAAGAACATTTTAAGTTGAATGTAAAAATCTATAGTAATGTGCCACTATTACTTTTCAGCATTTTTCAAGAACTGAACACATTGTATTAACTTTAAGATATCTAATAAACATAAATTGGCTCCAAAACTTCACATTTTTACAAAATAGAAAACTGATCTCTTTGAGAACTTCTACATCTCATGTCCCAGGGAGACACTTAATTTAAAAGTCTAAGAAAAGAACTTCCTTCCTTGTTTTTTTTCATAATCTATTTCAAAAATAATCACACAGAGAATAACTTCTCTTGTTACACTTTGTTCCTCTATCACATTTTTAGCAACTGCTCATAGCTAAGATCCATTTCCTAATGTAAAAGTTGTTACTGATTAATTGAAAGACATATGGGGATTCTGCAGGTTTTCCTATGAAAAAGCACACTGAAGAACTGATTACATTCACTTCCCAGTTTGTAAGTTATTTGGAAAACTATTTACATTTAGACCCTCAATTGCCTTCAACAAACTGCAGAATATCAAGGATGAAATTATGAATATTTCTTGGGTCAAATTTGACTCTGTAACCCAAGGAAACTACAAAAAATGGTAACTGAAAACAGCTTGTTGACTTACAAGAAAATAAGTGCACTGACATAGTGTAGTAACAGTTTATGAAATGACATGTATATCCAATTTCTGAGCTTTGTAGTGTTGAGTTTTTCTTGGTCCAGTTTGCTGCTCCCAGGTAAAGTGCAGATTAGGGAGAATGCTTGATGAGCATTACCATTGGGTTTCTCTTACGATACAAAGAAATAATCACCATAATATTGAAAACCACACTGTACTGAAAGCATTCTGATCCATTCTGGATTTTTAACTGAGTGTATTATACAATACCCCAAGCAAGATGTTTAGGGCTGTATATTTTCAGTAATTGTCGCATGTAAAGAATTAATATTAAGAGAGGGCTTCTTCCCACCAGAGGTTTCCAAAACAAAATAATACAGGGCTGAAGAAGATTTCATTTCTTCTTAGCTATTTTAATCAATGTCTGGGAAGGAAGGGGAGAAATGTATTAGACATGGCATTGTCAGGCCTTTCTGAGAATGACCTCCCTTATGGTATTTTTACTGAAATTTACCACTGATTAATTTTAAAGAAGGTCACGTTTTCTGATAATAGACTGAGTACAATGTTAGAGGCTGGAATATGTGTTATTCCTGTACCACAGCATTGTCCTTTAAAAGGCATCTACACTTAATGTTCTTGGACTGTCTTTTCCCATGAGCTTGTTTATTTGTTTTTTAGAGTTTTGAAAGCTTCTGACATCTACTTTTTAGTGTGGCAAACCACCTCCAGGCTGATCTATGTTGGTGTAAGAAGTTACTGTCTTCTCTCTGTTCTGAAATTCAGACATGGTCATTTTCTTCAATAACTTCAATAACTTCTACAACAAGAAAGGACCATGAATGTTCCTAGCTTATTTAAATTCTCTGCGGTACCTGTCATGTCCCTATCAGTCATACTTGGGGTAGGTCTAGTCCATCGTTTCCTCATTTGAAAGCTATTTCATACCATTGATCAGCTTTCTTTATTTCTCAGTACATTTTCTGTTTTTTCTATATAATTCTTGTATTAGGGGAACTACTACTACATACAGGATTTGTCGTTTGGCTACCAACATCATCATATTTTCTTTCTCTTTCCTTCAATTCCTTTTACTTCATCTGATGCCAAACATTAAGCTAAAGTTTTTTCAGACACATTAGATCTCCAAGATCTCTTTCCAAAGTACTGACAACTAGTTTAGAGAGCCTCACTGTGCCTGTAAAATGAGGATTGCTTGTCTCTCATACATCACCTTGTGCCTATTAACATTGACTTTCTAATGTCACTTAATCATGGGCTCATCCAGTGCTGTGAAATTCTTTTCCAGCTCTTTGCCGTCAGCTTTTTTTTTCATCAGCAAACCTTATTTTATCCTTTCTTCATACCCAGCTGTCTCTTCACTTCATGACTGTGTTTAATTTATAGTTTAGGGCACTTAGGTTTTACAGGCCATCCAGCTATGCATTTATATTAATATCAACTGTAAATCAACACACTAACACATCGTCATCATCAGTAGGCAATCCAGCCAGATTGTAAAATGTCTGATATTGAGATCTCACAACCTAACCCAAAAAACCCTTCAAAACTTGATTTTGTAATCCATGATTAATGTAAAATCACAACTGATCATCTTTTGCTCTTTTGAGCAATAAACAAGCTATTATCTATTTCAAAGTATCAATCAATCATCCACTTCAGGGAATTATCCTAGTCTATATAGTGAAATGAATACAATAGTTTGTTTGGGGGGGAGGGGGGAATAATTAAAAAAAAAAATTTAAAAAAACCTCTCATTATAGTCAATAATGTTTTGACTAAAGCATTTTGAAATTCCCAGCTTACAAAAATTTATATAAATTGAAAATAGAAAATCAAAGTATTATTTAATTGAGTTATTACTTTTGCTTATCATTTTAAGGGTGATTATTTTAAGAACTGATAGGAAATGCAAATGTACATTTGAATTTAAATATTCCTACAGGCACATAATTTGGAATTAGTATTTGCAGTAAAAAATGTTTTTGTTATAAGATTTATATTTTTCTCACTGAAGCATTCCACAGAATTTTGACTTAGCTCAAGTGTTTCCATACTCATTTAGTAAGCTTTGTTTTACTGTTAAGACCACTGTTTCTCTGGTATAAGAATAAATCCAAATGTTAACTAGCTTTATACTTGCATTCATGCATTCAGATATTTTAATAATTCACTTTGGAGGTGTGCGACGGCCATTTGAGCTCACAGACAATAAAAGTTATCTCTACAAATTTGGATGATCATAGTAAAAGACAGGGAAATGACAAATGTAATGTTATCTTTCAAAGGGGATATGGTGAAGCCCAAAACCACAAGACCCATTGGGATTCAGGTGTCAGAAAACTACTTGAACTAATTAATTTTTAAAGGGACTTAAAAGAAAACAAAGTTTGCAGGGCCAGGGCTTGTTTTTCTGAAACAAAATCACATCAAACAATTTCCACCAGAGTAACAGGGACTGAGTGCTCAGGTTCTGGAGACAGAGGGCACATTCAATATCCCATCTTGAATAAGAATTTTGTCATTATTTCACGTGTCATTGTAAAGCTAACTAACACCTATATGAATACACAAAGGAGTACGTGAAAACTGACTGGAAAAATCACTCTTGAAGCATAATTTTCAATAGTTCGTTGCAGAAATTGTAGGACGGAGTAAATTAAAAAAAAGAAGATGGAAAACTGCTGATATCTCCAAGCCAGTTTGAACAGCCCATGTACTGAAAGACTGGTTCAGAATAAAAAATATTATTGTACATATAGGAGATATGATCTGCGACAGATGATGATAGGGATGAGAGTTTGGTATTGCTCCTCAATAGACAGAATTACCTAAATAAAAGATGGGTAGTAGCCCTTATGCAGAGGAGGATCTGGAATAATTTTGGGTTGTAAACTGGACATTAATCCGTATCATGCTGCTGCAAAAGGCACATGGACAAATCACTACCCGGGCATCACCTGCAACGCTGTGTCCAGTTCTGACAACCCATTCTTCAAATAAAGGGCAAACTGCGGTAGAGTTTAGACGAGACCTCTGAGAGCATTCACAGGTCTAAAAAACATAAAGAAAGATGCAGAGGCTAAGGAAAAAAAGGCTAAGGCAGACATATTAACTTTCCAGTACATAACAGGCAGCTGTTAAGAGAAGAGCACTCTCCTCTCTGTATGAACCCTGAGCAGAAGTACCAATGGGTGTGAAGCGAGACAGAGATTTTTATTACACATAAGAAAGTGGTTTCCATAGATGGAGCACTAAAAGAGATTGCATGGGAAGTTTGTGGTTTATCCTCCGAACAAGGTTTCCCTGAATAGTTGAAACAAACCCTTGTCAGGAATGCCTTGGGGCAGGAAGATGCACTAGGTGAGCCTTTTGGTGCCCTTTCCAAGAGTATGATTATACAACTTATCACTTACAGAATCAGAATACCACTTGGCTAGAATTTGTCATTTCAAACATGCAACATTGCTTAATCAAGCCAAAACCTTGAGTCTCTTAGAAGTGATTGAAAAACAAAAGCACATCTGTTTACTCGCCGTATTGAGCTAGATGTTTTTAAACAACAGAAGGAGACTAACTTAAAAGGTTGCCCTTTATAGCACCTACTCACTCATTAAAAACAAGAAAAAAAGCAAGCAAGCAAACCAAGTCAAAACTGGTTTGAAAACTACAGTTCTCTCACCAGAACTCACTGGACATCTGGAGTCTTTTATGAACAGCAAGTAAAAAGAAATTTAATCATTAATTGGACTCTTAAATCCATATTTCTTAAACACTAATAATCTTGAGATCTTCTCAATGCCATGCGATTACCAGTTTTGAATATTTTCATTAATCCAGTTCGTATACTGTTTACTAAGCTTCTCTGTCTTTCTTAATGATGTGGTTTTCTAGGTTTGATCTTTCCTCTTTCCCCTCCTTCCCATTTTCACATCTTTTCTCTAATTGTTGCAATCCAGTGACTATTTTTAGATTGGAAGAAAGAACAAAAAGCTGCTTTCAAGATAGCTTTGGACTGTCATAAGAAATATGGTCAAATTGCATGCCCTACCCTGAAGCTCTTTACAAGACAGAATAAGACAAAACAAATGGCTTTTTAAGTATGTTTCTAATCCTTTGACTCCCTAGAAAGTATGTTAATATATTAACATTCTACTAAATTCATACTAAATCTCTATGCTAATCTGAGGGAGTTACAGGGTTGTCATGTATCCGCTCCATTCTGAAACGCGCTTGCACTCTGGGAAAAGGATTATAATTAAAACATTTATGAAATGTTCCACCCTTCAGTTTTCCAGAAGTTGCTTTAATCTTCATTTTTAAAATACCTTAGAATTGAGAGTAACCTGTGATTTAAGGTGACCTATGAAGTGAAGAACTGTGCCCTACTTTTTAATAGGTTTGCCTAATAAGCTTGAGAAACTTGTTTAAAAAAAAAAAAAACCTACATAAATTCCCCAAACAAACCTGTTTATAACTTCAAAATAACTAGACTATTATCTGTCTGGGAATCAGCATTATTCACTGGCATTGTGTCTGAAAATCAGCTTTGTTCAGAGTCAACTGAGCAACATCTTTTGAGAGCTAAAAACAACCTACTCCTTTTGCAGCAAGATCATGCAGCAATGTGCTGATCAGCTAAGACTGCAAAGGCAAGCTTCTACAAGACAGCTTTTCTCCTAAGTGTTCTAGGCACTTGGAATAAATTTATATCCTATAAGATTAAACTGCATAAAATTCTGACCCACTTCAGTTCTCCAGTTGCTGCTTCTTTCATTTTACCAGAATCATAGGAGTTACAAGGAAGCATGTCATTTGTTTCAGCAGGTGTAACTGGCCAGCAGCTTAGTCAGTGTATCAACAAATATAAAGAGACAGAAATGTCTGAGAAAATAAACAAGTATAGTTACAGAAAATAATCCAGCCTCTTCCTTACCTCAAGAAGATGACAAAAGTGCTGGGTTTTTAACTCATGAACTGAGAACTATAGGAAACTTCAGAAAATACTAATACAAATTTTTCAGAAACAGATGTAGCAGAAATGACAGTAAAACTGGCTCCAAGTAACCAGCCCGGCTAAAATTACAAGACTATACTGCTAATAAATACATTGTTCCAGTTACTGAAATGATAGTTTAAGGCTTTGTCTTCATGCATAACTCTAATGGCCAAAGAAACAGTATGTGTACAGAAAAGAATAAACCTATTCATTTGCTTGGCACGATGTTACATAAATATCCTCTTTTTAATAAGATATCATGCCATGCAGAGCTATACTAAATTTCAGTCTGCTCTATATTGTTATGGAATTTGGCATCGCATGTCTATGGCATTCAGAGCATCCCAGTTATTAAAGGAGAAGATACTGTTAGTGTGAAGGTTGCTGTTTAACCAAATACATGAGCAACTAATCTGTAGCTGAGCAAGAAGACTGCCAAGTATTGTAAATATTGTTTACCTAAACACTAAGAATATTTCTACCTCTACCAGCTTCTAGCTATTGTTCATCCACTGCTACTAAGAGCAAAGATGTACGAGCCATAAGACTCATCTTCAGTGTTACCTTCTACTCTTCAGTAATGTTTATTCTTGTACTTACCTTCATTCATGTTACTTAATTTTTATATTCTGCTAATGTAAGAATGAAAACATGAATCAGTGAAATAACACATTTTCTTCTTCTACTTCATAAGAACTTATATTTCTTTATTTACTAGTCAGTAAATCTAAGCATATCATGTACAAGAGAAAGAAACATTGCCAAAACTCTGTATAGGAACATCATTAGGAAAAAGCTCATGTTTTGATGTTGTGCTATTGCTATTTAGTAATTTGAATTAATTTATCTGAAACCTCTACTCCCAGCACAAATAATAGAATCTGGCAGTATTTAGGCTGTATGTGTGCTGAGATAACTGCCTATCAAGGTGACCACGGTTCTCTCATTCCTTGCTTGTAGTCTCTTGACTGTCTTATATCCATCTGTTTTCTTATACTTTGGGCATGTAAGATTTCAGCAATCCTGAGTCTGCTTCTTTGATACTTTAGGCCAGAAATCTGTATCACAACTGTGCCTGGAGCTGAACCTGAGATAATATGCCTGGCTGCACCAGGCTGCTTTATGATACAACGAGTTCCCTCGGAGCAAAGCCAACTCTCTTCTGGGCCTGTACAGAACCAAGCACATCAAGGTCCCAGGATCTAGAAGGGCTCCCAGTTGCTGTAACTGCAAAGAGAACAGCCAAAACAGGGGCACTTCATGAATTCCATCAACATTTAATTTCCCAGCAGCTTAGCTGATTCAAGAAACTCCATCTCACAGTGCACTTTACATAATTGCCTCTCTCATGAGCTGCTTCCTCCACCACTGGTCCCACTCCTGGCTAACTTGCTAATTAATGGGTTTCTTCTGCTGACAACCAGGACAGGCTTAGCAAATTGCTTGGTGTCTGTAGACAATAATTTGAAAACTACTGATCATTACGTTCACTGCTAGCAGAGAAAAAAACCTGTATGCAGCCTTTGAATTTGGACATGTTGTACATAGGAAGACATATTAAAAAAACAGGTATAAATAGCTGGCTTTGTCCAAAAATACATTTTTCACTACATTTTTTTTTTAAAAAATATCAACAGGCTACTTTTTCATGGAAAATCAAAATTCTTAATAGAGAATTCAAACTTCTCAAAAAAAAATAAAAAGCCCTCGGGGGAAGATGCTTATTTTTTTATCATGGCAAGACTTTTTCCAGCATTTACCTCAAATCTTTCTTAGCATTTCCACTTAGAGATTATTGATGTGTTTATCATGCCATGTTTTTATTCACTTCAAGGAATCTTCAGCAAACACAGAATTCAGCATAAACTATAATGGAAATTAACTATTTCTAAGAAAGACAAACTTTATACTGGCAGTACTTTGAGATGCAGAGTATTCCCAATGCTATATAAGGAGCTGGAAGACAAGCAGTAAAATTTTGTAAAAGCTGTGGTAGGGGACTTCTGAATCAGCTGTATTTCATTTACAATGTGATTGATCTTTATACTTTAAGTGATTATTCCTTAAACCTTTTGAATGCAATATCATTACTTCTCTGGCTTTCACGCATCACAATTTCTTTTTGGAGAAAAATAATCAATGTCAAAAAATACATTTCATATCTAATAAAAATGTAATTCCATAAAGATTCCCATAAACTTTTGGGAAATATTCCAACCTGAAAGTAATGGTTTGGAGAATGAGTCTTCACTTGAATGGAAAATGCCACTGCAGTCAAGGCCTTGCCATTACTGCCAGAATTCTTGAACATCCACAGCTTCACCTGAAGTCAGTGTGATACATGGGTACTCAATGCTTCCAAAAATCATGCCCACAACCAGCTCCTCCTCTCTCCAGCTCTGCAGCATCACTCAGAGAGACACAAAGGGAACTCAGTCACACTTTGTTGGGAACAGATGTTGCAGCTGAAGTGAAATGTAGGTATGAGTTTACTACCTCCTGATTTGAATAATATATTTCACAGCCATTCTTCAGAGGAATTTAACCTGCTTTCAGTTTTCAATTAGTCCTGTAACACTGTGAAGAACGTTAATACTGACCCAGGCCTGTCATGCAGACCATTGCACTATCTGCAAATGGTGACTGGCACTACAGAAGAGGAAAACAACTCCTCAGTAGCAAAAGAAAGGTTTTCCAACTCCAGATTATTAAAAGGTATCTCAAAACCTACCTCACGAGGTTCTTTCTTTCCTTCTGGTACTTCCTTTTAGCTCCACTTCCACCCCATCCCACCTCCCACCTCCCCTGTATGCACTGTCCCAAATGACTTTTCATCTTTCCCAAAAGCCTTCTTTTCCTCCCATCCATGATCGAATTCCCCTACTGCCTATCCCCTAAGGGGCTCTCTGCTTTGGCTTCCCATTTCAGAACTCAGGAGATGACCAGGTCTGCCAGGACTGCTGCTGTGCCTCTGGAGCAAAACCCTCACTGTGTTTTTCCCAGTTACTGAGATTCCAGAAATCTTCTTATTGGTGACCACATGCAGCCTGGCCCAGACCATTTCCTCCCTTCACTCTCCTTTGCAAGTGTATGTTCTTTTAAATAAAAAAAGTCTACCCAAGGGGCACTCTAAAGGCAAAAAAAAAAAATTGCATATACATGGAAAAAGCCACAGGCATGTCTTCTTATTCTTGTAAAACTTACAGGAACACCTTTGTAAGTCCCATAGTTTAATTCCACTCAGTCTGAAAAAGTATTTTGTTTGCAAGTTTTATAGTAGCCATATTTCAGAAATCATCTTTTTTATGAGGTAGTGAGAGCAGAATTTCTTTATCTGTCGTCTCTAAACTGGTTTTTTTTTTAGTTTTTCTCTCCTTGCCCCTTTTACAGGCACTCCTAAAATGTTCTCTAGCCTTTCAGCATCATTAGAGAGATTTTCAAACACCTAATCACACTATGACCTTTTTCTGATTGCCCTTTTATTTAACAATATCCTTCCTAAGACAGGATAACAGGCCTCTGTGCAATAGTTCATGTGGGAAGAATAGTACATATTAATCTTTACTTTCTGCTTTATCGACCTTACTCTCTTGTTTGCTTTTATCATCAGAGGCACTGCAAGCACCAGTTCTCATTAGGCTGTCCACAAAGCTATGCAGATACCTCTCTGAGTTCACAAGAACAGTGGTCAGATACAGTGAGAAGGAGTTAAGGTGTCTGACTATGATTTCCTAAGTCCTCCCCTGCAGCTGTGCCGAAGAGAGCACAGACCTATCCACTGAAAGGCAGGGGTCGGTGTGCCTGGGCTGAGCAGATCTGGACCATCTCTGATCCTTTACTACAAGCCACTACACTGCTGTTCTTTTTCCCTCAGTGTATATTATTTAGCATTCATTAACCTTGCACTCACTTTACTACAAGTTTTATAGCTCTGAATTTGACTATTCTAAATAACTGCCTGCCATCTACAGATTTAACTAATGACCAGATCTCTTCCCCTTTCTATATATTCCTTATATAGAGAGTTTAAAAAAATGGAGAACTTTAAGACATCTGGCTACTAATTTTGTGTCGTGATAAAAGTGGGCAAAAGGTAAGAGGCTAAGATAAAAAAAAGACTATCAGATCACTCTGAAGTATCTAACGATGTAGAGTTTTAGTTATTCTGATGGTAAAACATAATGACTACTAGGTCCTTTGCTTTGAAAGTTTATCTTTAACAGGAGAAGCCATAAAATGAGATAAAAAGGGACAGTGTCTTATCAGGATAACCTAATTTAGCTGGCGTTTTCCACTGGCCTTTAATAGGACCTGAATTACATTCAGTCTTAATTAGTATTTTATTCTCAAAAAGCATCAATTCAAACCCATGATATCACAAACCATACACAGTCTTGACAAGTAGATGTCTTTGGTTAAAAATATTCATATATTCATATTCAAATGTAGAATAAGGTGATCAAAAGGAGAATTTTAGTATACGGTTTGCGGGCTTAGCCCTGAAAGATGCTCTTGACTAAGCTTGATAATATTCCTTTTAGGGTGAGGAGAGAGAATGCCAGATTGCCTTTACCAAAGAAAGGGATGGCACTAAGACTAATGCAGGAGGAAAGCACCATATAAATGGTGTAGCTGTACCACAACAAAAAGGAGTCCAAGAAAGGCTCTGTAAAGGTGGGGGACAAAGGAGCCACTAACAAGGGAGAGAGAGTATCTTGTCAAGAAAGGAGAAAAAAGCAAGCAAATAGGGAACAAGCATTTAAATACATCAGCTGGTGCAAGAGAGCACAAAAAACTCGACCAGATGTTTAGGCTAAAGAAGTTTATTGCTGTCAAGTGAAAGGTGAATGCCCTCTCCCCTTTCTCCTACAGAGGCATGCAAAAAAAAAATTCTGTGGAAAGGTGGCTTAGAACTATGGTGATGTCTTTCTGCTGTTATATTTAGCTCATTTGAAGTACCTCAGATACAGACATTATTTAACACAATAAAATGAGTCACGATGGACTGCAATTAAGAGACTGAAACCCTTGTGAGTGCAGAAGAAAAAAAAAAGAAGAAAACCAGCTTCCTCTAGATTAGCCTGTGGGATGAACTGCCAAGAGAAATCATACTTGCCTGAAGACATATGGATAACTGGTCTGATTTACCGGAGAATGTGCAGCCAGTCAATACTGACTCCATATTGACCAAAGGAAGTGCAAAGTAGTCCTTTGTAAGAGCTCCTCAGACTCCAAACTCCAAGCTTAGACTCTGAGTGTTCCTCTGTAGAACAAGGGGTGAACCAACATCTCCTCCATTCCAGACCTCTGACAATATTCATAAGTGACTAAAAATAGCTACTCTCTGCTCTTTCTTTACATGTTCTTTTTGTGTTCTACAGTTCACAAGCCATGACTTAAGATGTTTAATGCTACGGTATTCTGGTTAATTCACAGAAGTAATTAAAATCTAGCTCTTCCTCACCTCCAGACATCCTGAAGGTAGAAGAATCTTTCACCGTAGATGAGTTAAGAAACTGAAGATGGAAAACTAGGCACATTAAAGAAGTGTTGGGTATTGATTTGCAGGCTCATAGGCTCCAACTATACAAGTACAGCTAAAGTTGCACTATATGGGCTGTTATTTAAAGACTGGCAGAGAAAAAGAGATATTAAAATAAATATAAACAAGAAACCAACTTTTAATATCTTCCATTTCCAAAAACCTTGCTAATTTTGCAACTAATCCAATTTGATGAGAATAAAATGACTCACTGAAATTAATATACAGCATTTTGTTTTGCTTGCATGTATGAATTGCTTTCATTTACAGTTTAATTTGTTAGGAAGAGTCCTGACAGGGCCTCACTAAAGGAAAATCGACTCTTGCACTTACTCACTGCATTATTATAGACCAATATGAACACAAAATATCTCAAGAATGCTTTAGGGGCATACAAGGTTCATTAGAAAGATAATCCACTGCAATATGATAAAACATAAGCTCTACCATGGCACAGATGAGGACTTTATTTTAAACCCACAGCAGATTGAATTTTTGCATGATGTTTTCTTTAAAGTGCCTCACTTAATCTAGAAATACATTAAAAAACTCATCTGCCAGCTGTGCTGGTTTCAGCTGTAGCAAATTGATGATTAGTATCCTCCTGACATTATTTTCTTCGCATGGAATAAAAAATTACAGTCACAGGATTACAGAAGAGGCAAAAGTCCAAATTTCATTATGTCTGTTCTTTTGGTTTTATCTTACCTTTGAATTTTTTTCCTAATTAACAGGTCTACCACAATTAAGCAAATTTGCAAATATCTCTAGTGCAGAAATGTAGAAAGCTACAAATACCCTGTGAAAGCTTGTGATGTTCTGTCATACATTGATGGTCGAATCCAGCCTACTGACCTCAGAAGGTGACAAACATTTTCTTACCACATCTGTTCTTCATTCCTAGCCTCCAAGGCCATTTCAAGAACTCCTAGAGCTCAAGGACTAGACTGGCTATACTTCATATTTAAAGATACATTTTATCTTGATACACTCTTGACAAGTGGAAAGTGTTCAATCCACTAGAATTCTTTCTTTTCCTTTGATGTAGATGACAGAGGCATCAAAACCACTGAACTAAGTTCAAGGAAAAATTGTATTTTTCCATATCATTTTTAAGCATGTACGGCATACAATTTTTGAGCCTAGGTGCAAAATACAAATCATACGTTTTTAGGGTACCAAAAACCCTGAGTCTGGATAAGCTATATCTATGTGAGCACGCATTGCAAAGGTGAAATAAGGTGAGGGCAAAGGCTCTGTAAGGTGAAATAACTGATGAGGACCTGACAGCTTCTCTGCTCATACTGCATGTTCTTTTATACATCAAACTAGATATGTTCTGCTCTCACAGACCAACTGCCAACTTTCCATTCATGAATTCCTGTAGTGCATCTTCCAGTTAAGTTCCACATAAAGGGAATCCAGTTCATGTGCTCTGAGACTGCTCTACTGTGCAAACCAAAGCAAGTACAGGAGTACAGTTGAGAGGTTCACTGAATTCAGTGGACAATCCCTGTAAGACTTCATCCATCCCTCAAAGACAGAACCTCTTGGAGCGCTGCTCAACATGTATTCTGAAGCCTGGTCCTCAGCCATAATACACTACACTGGATTCCATTTTTTTTTTTTTCATCACATCAGGTGGTACTACATGAAAACAAGGTATTGTGGCACAGCCCACCAGGATTTGGTTTCTACCCAAACAGATTACGGAACTGCTTTCAGTCTGTTAGACACTTTTACATTTCATTTCAGAATCGGTGGGCTTCAGATATCTTATGCTAAAAATTACTAATCCCAGGTGATACCTTGAGCATACACAGCCTCCTGATATGGCTTCTTTTGTCTTAGAGAAGCTGCAGGCTGAAGTCCTTCACTACCTGCCACTGCTACCCCCAAAAGCTCAGTACAGTGACAGGGCACACATGTGTCTGTCATCATTGACTTTCAGGAGCTGCCAGAGGAATTTGCAGTGAGTGGAGTCTCCATGTGTATTTTGTCCTTGGCCACTTTGCTGAGGCATCAGTGACTCTGATAGTAGTTTTGCAATGTGAGCACTTCTCTGTTTGAATCTAATCTGTTCACTCTCTTCACATATATCATCAAAAAGCCATCAGGTAGGGACATTTTTTTTTTGCTCTTTCACCCGGGGGCAGATCTGAGTCAGTGACCTTGAGATGAAGGGCTCTGTATTTCAGTATCATGCTTCCCTAGAGATGCCGTAACTCAGGCTGCTGAAATACCTAAAGATACAATTTCTCTAGAGAGTCAATGAAAGAAATTTGTTTTACCAACAAAATGACACTACTCTGGCTTACCCACACAATCTCTACTTTTAAAGACAGAAGTGTGATCTCCACCTAGAATACTGTAAATACTTCTCTTGATGTTATCCTTGTCCTTCATAACAGAACAAGTTCCACCCCAAAGCTTTCTCAAAAGCAAGCATGTGGAGAAACTGATTTTTCTCCTCTTACTTCAAACAAGAAAAATAAATCATGTCTTATAGTAAGCTGTCATTTATTCTTTTAGATGAGATCACTCCAGCTGTGGGATTAGGGCTTATTGGCAACTCTCCTGGCTTTACTCCAAAGAAGGAATATCAAATGATGTTTGATAGATATGATAGAGGCTTTTGTGTTTCATCAGACTGCAAGCTTGCAAATAGACTTAAATCCATTGGCACAGTCCCTTCTTTCCTACCACTAATCTGGGGACAATGTCACTGTCATCTGGAGCAATCACAGACAATCTGCAAAAGGCAGACTGTCAGTGGCACTAAGGACAGGAGCAGGAATGGAGATGCAGTCTACTGTGCAAGACAGTAGCTCAGTGAATATACAAGGTCTAGCTCCCAAAATCCTAGGAGTGAAAGAGAAGAGCTGTCTTTAGCCATTTTTCCCTCTTAGAAGACCAGTAGGAAACCAGCCTTTGTCTGGAAAGTGAGATGAAAAAATGAGAAACTATGAAGCAAGTGAAAGAATAACATTGCAAACAACTGAGTATCTGAAATACATTCTAGATCCATGGCCAGGGTATGAGGAATAAACAAGAATAACTCAAAGGCTGAACTAATTTATGTAATTGATAGCACAGATTCCTAGTGGAATATAGCAAGTACACAAGAAAGCACCTTGGAAGGTGCTTGATATCATAGATTGACATCACAGATTCCTAGTGGAATATAGTAAATACACAAGAAAGCACCTTGGAAGGGTTGAGAAGTACCTGAGAGAAAGCAGTAGATGGGTTATTTATCAAGAGAGCTTTCTGAATTTCAGAAAAAATACATACAATGAAAGACAGTTTTAATGGCTCTGGTTGAGATGAAAAGAAAGGAGAGACAGTGTTGGGGCAATGTCTCTACTGTTAAATCAGTGACAGGCTGTTGGATATGGTTGTTTAGAGACAAATATAAGGAGAACCAGAGAGAGGTAGCCCGTTGGTGACTGGGGTCATGATTTTCCTTCCTGTATTTTGGATCAATTACAACATTGGGCACAAAATATTTCCTGCATGTGCTGGGAACAAAATTTTCTTTGTAAGGGGGATTATTAGGACAATAGTTCTTTTAAAGTTGATTTTAACTAAAAGGTTAAAATAATTAGAGTTGAAGAGACATTGTTGGAAAGAGAAAAAATGAGGATAACAAAACACAGACAGCATTTTGAGAAAGAAGACATCAATGGAAATAATTCATTGGTCTTTTGCATGAATAATCTGTTTTTTTAAAAAAAAAAGAGAAACACTTAGTGGTTACTGGAAACAGTATGCCAACTCCACAATAGAAATTATCTCAGGGATAAGAAGTCTGGTAGGAGATATTTTGACTGTATTAGTAGCAATTTAATGATCTGAAAATGGGAAAAGGAATTGCACACAGAATGGGAACAAGGATGCTTTCTTAAGAAAATAAAATAATTTCTCAGATATGTAGGTTAAGCTCAGCAAAGCTTAGGCTAAATGAGCTATAATTAACAAGGGACAGAACAAGCAATAAGAAAAGATTCTATAAATACACTACACATTAAAGAAGTAATAGAAAGTATTAAGATGAAATAATGAATGACTTACGGAAGGCTGAGGTATCTAATGCTTTCTTTCAATCTTCAAATAAATGTTAAATATGATCCAATACTTAATTAAATTACATTTTTTAAGGAGATAAGCTTGTCTTCCTGAATATGGGAAAGGACAGTTAAAAAATATAGGGATTTTCAGTTTAGCTTAGTCCAATGAATTTCAATTAAGTATACTTCAAAAAGCAACCAAAGTAATCTCTGAATCATAGCACTTACCTTGGGGAGTTGATGAAGGATGGTAGAATTCCCTGAAGATAAAAAGATGGCAATCACGTCACACTTCAAGAAAGAGGAAAATATCTCTACTGGGAAGGTTACAGACCAGTTCCTCGACAGTTCTTCCTTGAAAAATTCTGGGAACAATTTACTAAAAATCCATTTATAAGGCACAAGAGAATAAAGTAGTGATAAAAAAAAGCAGAAAATTTTTATTTGTCAGGAATAAATCAGGTCAAGTCAATCTAATTTCTTTCTTTGATTACTTGCCTAGCTGAATAAAGGAAAAGTCACAACTGTGATATATTTGGACTTTAGTAACGCTTTTCTAATATGTAGAATAAATTCTAATGTTCTTGTACACCAATCAGAGAAGCAATAGGTAGATGAAATCACCTTCAGATGAGCTGAAAAAAATGTAGAGAACATGACCTGTGAGGGAAGACTAAGGAAAACACAATCAGTCTTGTCTAAGAAAGAACTGGGACAACATACTATAACAATTTCTAGTACATTTTATATATCTATATGGGCATATGTATGAAAATATATATATATGAGAGAAATATATATGAAAGGTGAGACAAAAAAAGCTTTATCTGATACACCATAATGGACTGTCTGCTTTCTTTGCACATGTAACATTTTTGTTCAGGGAAAAAGTTTTCCTGCATTTATTTTTAATAACTGATGATAAGAATATTTCAAATATGTCTTGTTGCCTTCGAGCATCATTTGCTTCTTGAGTCAACCAAAAGCCTTCCAAAAACTGAGAACTATGCACTTAACACAGGACTTACAGAGACAACTAATCTTTAAGCTCAAAATTTATGAGAAATAAGTTCCTTGTTCAGTAGCTACCTACACCTGAGCTCTTTTGGAGCTCCATGTTTGGTCTGAAAATTACATATATACAGACAGTCCTGCTTTTATGATTGCTCAGATCTGCCCAGCCAGAGCTGCTAGGCATATTGCTTTTAAGTCCCCAATATCCAGAAGGTACAGAACTCACCACACACCAAAAGCACAATGAGGAATTTTCATGCAAAAGAAAGTCAACCCAGCATCCTGTGCTTCATACCTTAGTTTGACGCTTTTGCTACTTATCAAGTACATCCTTGATGGGGCTTCCATTACCTTCTTCCAGAAGCTGCTCTAACTAGCAGGTTTGAGAGTGACTGTAAGTCAGGTTTGGTGCTCATGAAAGGTAAAAAACCATTCACCTCTATAAATGTTACTTCCACAATAAAGCTGAGGCCTGACTTATTTTGTAGAAAGTCTATATTGTCCCATATCTTTCATAGGAAGTAGAGGTTTACAGCGAGGCTGTAATATCTTTCACTGTGATCTTTTTGTTTAGGTGACAAAGGGTAAAGGTTTGCGTGGAGAGCCACTCCTGAGTCCCCAGCAGACTGGATTTTCCCTGTATTCCATCATGCAGCACAACCAGTCCCCCAGTGTGCTGGGCATCCTAAGTGTTTCATTAGACCTTACAAGCATTTCTCAAACTGATGGCATTCTTAACGACCAAAAACAAGGTCTAGTGAGTGGAACTAACAGCATGTCAATACAGCAATTTAGCATATTCACTGAACTACTCTACATGCACAATGCCTCTGTTTTTCTATTGAATAAGGAGAAATATCAAAAGAGGGAGAATTTAGAAAGTAGTCAGCCAAAGAGACGAGCATGTGACCTAAAATTATGACCTATTTCACCACCAGCAGCTATTTGCTGCAGGCAGTATGGTCAAAGGTAAATATTCTCAGTTATTTAATATTTCTGAGACTTACTTTAAAATGTTAGGTATCAAACAACTAGGAAACTGAAATTGAATGCATTGATTACCTAACTCCTGAAATAATTATGATAACCTACCATTCAAACAGCCT
Organism: Cuculus canorus; assembly: GCF_017976375.1. NCBI lineage: Eukaryota > Metazoa > Chordata > Aves > Cuculiformes > Cuculidae > Cuculus > Cuculus canorus. Next base: position 137,129,839 of record NC_071402.1, on the reverse strand, counting down.
TATTCCCTTTGCAAACCTCTGTATTCAAGTGGGTAAATCTCCATTGCTTATTAATTTCAAATAGCAGCCACTTGAGCCTTTCTTTCCAGTTTTTTGGATTTGAGTGGGGTATTTTTGTGCTTTTTTATAATGCTTTCCTTAAAATAGAGCTGGGAAGCAGCATTTGCAATTAATTCTTTAATATCTTTGTTTCTTCGATTTATAGTCGCTCACCACATTTTCCCAAACACTTTCATTATTCAGAAGTTTTAGTTGAATTATTTCTTCTGATAACTCCTTACTGTAGTTTTCCACTAGGATCATGATGATACTGTAAAAAAACTGGAGTTGTTACAACTGGACACATGTAATACAGATCTCTTTGCCTGCATACCATCTGCACTCTTATATAAAAAGTTCCATTTTTCTAGAAAACTTACAAAAATTGCAAGTAAACAATAGAAAAATTACAGCTGATCTCAACATGCTGGATACCTTTTTTCTGATGACAGGTATTTACCACTCACTTGAATGCTTTGTAAAAGCTTTCTTTCTGATTTCTGCACAATTTTCTAAAAGATACCTGAGTTTTTGACTACACTGACTAGTCATTTAAATAGAAGGCAGAAGGAAAGAACAAAAATGAGGATAGAAAATATGTCCTTTTAACAAGAGTTTTAGTGCCTTTGCAAAATGTTGTTACCCCAAAATGTGTAAAAGGACAAATATATATGTGAAAACCTGAAGCTATCACAAACAGGAATTGTATTCCTGCAACCAGCTGTATTAAAGACTTGATTATGTGTTCTCCATTCCTCTGCTCCCCTCCTGAACGAAGACTTGCTCTCCTTTTGTTTTTCTCGTTGCTTCTCCCTCCTTTCAACTTGATGTCTCCATCCCTCCTGCTCTTTCTCTGGCACAGTGCTCCACTGGCTGCAGCAGCAGTAGAAGATGGCAGAGACATCTGGCCCATGCCAGCAAAAGCTTCTGCTCCAGATTTGTGCATCAGCCTTCTAAAGGTTAAATAAACTGAAGGTGCCTGTGATACAACCAAATGATTCATCTCCTAGTGTTGGTTCATTTTCCTTTATATCCTCCTCTTAAATCACAAAGCAAAAGATTAGCCTAGCAGCTTCAATTTGGTAGAGTTAAAAGGCTCTGAAGGGCTTTTTTTGCCACACAATTCCCTTTCTTAAGAACTAATCCTGCTTCCTTTAGTGAATACACGGGTAACATCAACAGTGGGGAAAAAAAAAAAAAAAGAAGAAAAAAAGCCATCCAACTTATTGCTATGGAAATGTTCAAATATGTCCCTGCTAGTTTATCCACTCATTACCACTCAGGGCAGCATACATTACATTTGTAGATGTATGTAGTTCCACTAATATCTTCTCCATTCCAGGAAATTTACATTGTATACATCTCACATTGCCTCTAGATAAAAATATTATTGTTAACACTAGTGACTTCACCACCTTGTGATGGGTTATGCCAGACCAGCATACAGAATCTTTACCATTTGTCAACGACATAAAACACATGGAACAGCAGATGCCATAGCCTGGATGCCAGAGTAATCTTTGTCTTTCTATTTTTATTTATTTGTGGTGAATCAATGAAAACATAATGAGGAAGAATGAGAAGCATTTTTCACTTACTTAAAAAATAATTGAGGTAATTCTATGGAAGTAAAGGGAAGAACTTATTTAAAAAATATATTTCATTGTACAAAAATAATATGAAAGCAATATTTTCAGTTATATGGGCAATAAAAGCTTAAAAAATAACAGCTGAAATATGCATTTACATTTTCATTGCTGATATTCTTACTTTTTGTTATTGTCTTGTTCAAAAGTCTAGCTGTACTCTCATATTCAAGAAAACATGCTTTTACCAAGGCAGGCTCAGTCTAGAGCCTAAGAGGTCTTTATTGAAGACGATGTTATTTTCTTTATAACCTTTGTTCTTTCTTTGTGCTCTAAAAGTGCACTGGAAGTGGCAGAACTGAAGAACATGTGACTTGTTCAACCAGTTAATAAGCAAGTACACTTAACATGCTTAACATGCAATCGGTGTTCATGGACTGCTGAAAACCAAACACAGTACCAGCTTTGTGATTTCAGCTAAACATGAAATAAGTTAATAGTGATCTATCTTTTTCATGTGTCTGACAGTGCCTCTTTTTTACAACACAATCAGCAGCTAAAATGGCATGTGGTCTGACAGTGTGATCCTGAATGTATAGAACATTGTCCTGTATTGAACATTGCTATGCAACCATCATCACCTATCCATTTTTAACATATACAGTATTCTGTATCACTAGACACTAAATCAGGAAAAAAAAAAATAATGTTTTGGCTTAATCCTTTTTATCTTCAACTAGCTGGAGTGCAATTTTTATGTCTTATGGCATCATCTCTCTTTCATTTCTTTCAGGATGCTTGACATTGTTGATGTCCAACTTTATAAAATGCGATGATGTTACACAGATCTACAGTCCTTTGACTGAGGTCTGCAGTCACAGTACTGGCAAAGTTCATGCTTAACCGTACAAATCTATCGTTACTGCCTTACTAGAATAGGCCCTTAAGAAATAACTCCTTCCTGGAATTTTTGTTGCCTGCACTGAGAGCTTAAGGTGCAGTTTTGTCCCTGTTGATTGTGGATGCCCCATCAAAACCGAGAATGTAAGCCTAAATTCAGCACACAATGAAAATCTTCACTGGGGCAAATTTTGATATTTTTGATCCCATTCAGCAGAATCTTAGTCCTCAGATACCAACAGGAATAAGAAACCAGTGAGCATGGGCATGCATAACACAATATGGATTTTGGAAGTTAGGAATAACCACATCTCTGCTTGGCTGTTGGTGTAATTCAAAGAATCAGCATGCTTGAAAAATGACTAATGATGGGATTCAGTTTGGAACGTAATTTACATTTGGCAAGTATTAAATATACTCTGTGTTTTGCTGAGCATATGAGCACTAACATTGCTGGATTTTTCATAGCATACAAATATGTTTATAAGTTTTATTTACTAGCACAAGTCTTGAGAATGAATTTAACACAAAATATCACTTAAAAGATTGAAGTTATATTTGCAGTGATTGTGGCCCAGCTGTGGCTAGTTCAGCCATACAAGAGGCATTTGCTTCTTCTCAATTTATTTCCAATATCTTGCAAAACAGAGCTTCTAAGTACAAATATGAAAGAAGGTATCAGATGTTGCGTATTATGAAAGGTAAGTTTTATTAGACAAAATAACAGAAATAATTTCTGACACAGTGAAAATCAAGGTGTCAATAAAAGCTTCATTTTGTAGACAATCAAGTTTTTTCGTCCAAAGTACTATGTAGAATACCTGAAATCTAATTCAGGGTCTCTTTCAAGAACTAACTATGTAACAACTCTACAACAGTACCCCTGTTTAAGCACCATAAGTTTGAAGTAGGATGCCAGGACCTATGAAAAGGAAGGTGTGAATTGAAAAGGTGGAACAGCTCGATGATAAAAAAACCCAAATCATTTCCTTGCTATTGTGTCTGACGCAAAAAAATAGACAAGATTAACCAAGAAGTAGGTCAGGAACCAAGAGCATGAGAGGAAAAACAACAAAAGAGATGGTTATAGAACATGTTCTAACCTGTCACAGTGTGACAAAGCTCAACTCGATTGCTTCCCTCAGTACAAGTGGACACAGGTTCAAATATCAAAGTTTTCTTACCCTCAGCCGCAAACGTCAGTGTGCGCCAGTTCACGACACTTTGTCTGTGAAGCAGTTTTTAGCTAATAACAACATCACTGTGTTTGAGTACGCACCCTGTTCACCAGATCTGGCTCTCTCTATTCACAAACATCTAGTTGGTGCTCGAAGGAACCCATTTTTTGCAAAGAAAAAACAACAGAGATCCTCAACAGACTTTCAGAAAATGATCTGCAGAATTGCTTTGGACATCGGCAGCATCATATGCAGCTGTGTGTCAACTCAGAAAAGAACTATTTTGAAGGTGATCGTAGTTGATTTTCTTAATTTGTTAAGGAAAAAACAGTTACACTTTACACAGTCTCAGGTTTTTTTGTGATGGACTTCATATACTATAAAAGTGAAATATTATGTATATGTATAGCAGGAGCTATTAAAAAACAATCTTTGAATGGCTAAAAGGAAAAACTAAAACAAAGCTGTCCACACTAAAACAGCAAGAGAGGCAGTTTAACAATGTGAATTTTCCAGTGCAAAAAGACAAAAAAGACACTTGCAGACTCTTCTTCAAGCTGAATATGTTGTAATGTTGGTACTATTTACCCATCAAATGCTATAAGGAACACTGAGAAAAACCCCAACTGAACAATAGTGTGGAACCTTCCAAGAATGGCCTGGACTTGGTCCAAGTGTCTCCCATTATTTTGCTAGCACTTTTCAAATTTGGTGTGATAAATTTAATTTTGAAACAATATTATACAAGTTTATTGGATTTCCTGCACTTGCCTTTTGGCAAAGAAAAAGAAAAATGAACCAGTATTGACAAAGACGGCATGTATAGACAGGTGATTACAAAGCAGCACATCAATCTCATTCCATCACGATGCAGTAATATGTATGGTGGGCACAACTGCAACCAATGAATAAAATATTTAATTTGAACACCATGAAAAATGAGACAAAAGTGAAGAAGGCAGCAATTTTGCATAAATAAGTGAATATACTTCTATAAAGGTTCTTAAGGGATTTCGTTATATAGTAGAAAAAACTGCTACAGGATTTATTATTAAAAGAATTCAATTTTTTTATATGCAGAAGGAGACTAGAAAGCAAGTAGAATGCAGAAACTATTCAGGCCCTGTTCCCACTAGAAAACAAGAAATTCAATCAATATCTAGGGTGAGATGTTCAGTAGCTGTAAATCAACAGTTTCCATTAGCATTATAGAAATACATTGATTTACTCTACCTGAGGATTTGGCCCAAAGCATTTTGCTATAAGTAGGGATTTCTTAAAAGTTAAGAGATGTTTAAAAGAAAGGCTTATATTGTAAAGCAGCACACATCTACAAACCAGGGATGTCAAGTAGATACTAGGTGATTATCCACTCATGAGAAGATTCTTCACTGTGATAGGAATTTACTGTAGGCAAGCTAGTTCAAAAACAAAAGATGAGGATTATCTGATTGGAGAGTTCAAGCAGTCACATAAAAGCATGTGCCCAAAATTAGACAAAAGACCTTTAATGCAGCGAGCACAAAGGTGCAAACTTCAGTTTCCTTTCTGCAAGGTGATCGATGCTCTCCTTTAATAGAAGCTGAGAAAGCTCAGACACTAGTAGCAGGAAAGCAGGTTTACATTTGCATCTTCATGGAATTTTCAACCTAAACTCCCTGCCCTTTCCATTGTCCAATCTTTTTACTTCAGTGACTCTCACAGCATTCAAAATACACAAGATTGACTATGTAAGTTGAACAGTAGATGCATATCACTCATATCTTCCACAGAAAGCACATAAGTACTTGAGTTGTGCTGGAAGACACAAAAAAAAATAAAACAACTCTCAAAAGGAGACGCAGAATCTGCCCAGGCTGATATTTAGGGTCAAGCATAAGGGAAGTTCTCACTAGCAATGAGACATATAAGCCGTCCTTCTACAACACATCTGACTTAAAGCCATCAGCACTGGCAACTTTGATACCCAAAGCAGAGATTCTGTCCAGTTTAACACCTTGACTACTTTTTAGGCCAAAGAGAGAAAGATACATATAGAAGTATTGTGAAGCAGAGCACTGAGGGATTACTGCTGACAGCATTGCTACACTTAAGACCATCAAAACAAAGTGAATTTGAAACATTGCAGAAAGTGCCAAGCTCACAGAAAAGCAGCAGTAAGATCGGTCTAATCAAGATGGACAGACAGTGAGAGTCTAACTATGAGATGGGCAGCACCTAGAGCTGGGCTTCAGAACAATCTTCAAGTCTACCTTTAGTATCAGAGTTGAGACATTAGCACTGTCATGCAAGCAACCAGGATTTTATTTTCTAATGTACACAACCTTGACACATTGCTATAATCCATCCTGTTCAAAGTTTACTTGTAGAAAGTGCTTAGAAAATAGCAGAGTTTTGTCTGTTTTCCCACCACTTCAAGCATCATTGAGCAGCTGGTGGCCATGCAACGTCTCATGTATAGCTCACATTGCCTTCTCCATGAAAGTACCAGAAGTAGAGGAGGAATAGAAGTTCTAGTGACAGGCAACAGTAAATCTTGATGACAAAGAATGAAAAACTGAGATCCCCTTTTTTTCTCCCCTTCATTTCACCTCCAAAGGTAAATTTTATCTGCAATTTTCTCTCAAGAGCATCCTCCACACAAGATGAACTATAAAAATGCAGTTATTTTGATCACTACTGCGTGAACTCAAGTTTCTTCCTTTGCTTTAAAGCATGTTAGTGATGTTGCATTGTCAAAATGAGGTCTTATATCAGTCAAGATTTCAGTATAAAAAGATTATTTTTCTCTGACTTCTAGATAAACCATTAATTGTATGATATAGCAGATCAAAGTGAGTTTATGTGCTTAGAAGAAGAAATGCATTAACAGTGTGAAATATGTATGCCAAGTTTCAACAATGAGGATGTTTTTCTAAAAAGATGTAAGCTCCTCAGAGATACAGGTCTGCACTATTTCTGTCTGATTTAAGGGAAACATTTGTTTGGGCAGCTGCTGGTCATAATCTGAAGTTCTTTTTTAATTGGAGCATTTGTGTCTGGTTTCATACCAGCTTTATATGCTGATTTTTTTATATTCTCTTACGTGCCTGGCATTTACTGTGTTCATCTAAGGTGCCAGTTAGCTTGCCATCTGTACTAGTCACTGCACCATGGAGATGTGCTTTCACTTTGCTTCTGCAATCAAAGAAAAAAATATAAGCTATCACTAACTCAATGGTCAAGCTGCTTTCAGATCAGGATGTGAGTTAGGAAAAGCTAAGTAGGGCTTTTAGACCCATTTGCAGTTCCATAATCATGTGCTCTGTCCCACATCTCATCTGTCAGCTCCTTTGAGTTATTTACAGCAGATCCAGAGCTATTCTAAACAATATTCATAACCTAACAATACTCAAGTTTCTTTGAGCATGCACCTTTTTGAGTAATTACATATTCCTGTCCTAAAAGATAAAATATCAGACATTTAAAGATGCTGTTACATCTTTAGACATTGCAGTTCCACAATGAACCCCTTCTGTGCTTTAACAGTGAAACACACATTAGAAAAGAGCCTTTTCCCTCCTCCTTGCAGCTGCAAAAGGCAACTTATCCTTAGTGACTTTTCTCCACATATTAGGTAAGCATATTTTGGCTGGTTGCTGGCTTGATCACCATTCTCTGGTAGAGAGAGCAACCCTAAAGTCCTATTGACTCAAACAGCATCTCAAGACACAGCCTGTCCCGGGGTCATGCGACGTGAGAATCTTGGATTTCGTTTAAAAATCTCTCCCATCCAGCTCACCCAGCAGCAAAGAAAAGCTTGAGACCTTCGAAGACTCAAAACCAGGAGGCAACTGAAAAGCACCTTTAAACCTCATGATTAATTTTAATTTTTAATATCTAACAACCTTTTTTTGTTGTTATTCACTCAACATAATAAATAGTACTGTCCCTGTGGCACCCCGTGCTGTGTGACCCCACAGAGAAACAAGAAAGCACAGACGTGTGGAGTGACTTGCTACAAGAGTTACTCCTCCTCCAAGGGTTATTCCTTCACATCATGGGGTAGAGGGTATACCAGCCAAGGCCAGAAGCAAGCAGAGCAGAGCTTCACCTCTCTCTTTAGCATTCTCTCCAAGTCAAGAGAGTCAGTGCACAGAGGCCAAGGTCCCGTGTTAGAGGTCTGAAGGTAGGGTATTAGTTTCCTCCCAGCAAGAAATGTCATAAAAAAGAGCTACATGGTCACTCACTGAGACATTATCTGATTCCTCATCAGCTTTTGTGCTATATAACATCAGATGCATGACACCCCTCACCTAAGTGTGAGGACTCAGCTGAGATGCTGTATTTTGGGAAGGTGATTCATGTTGGCATGCATTAGGGAGAAGCAGGTTCTTACCAAATATTCCTTAAGCCATCTGATACTGCCTTGACTGCAATTCTGTTTCCACAGACTACACAGGGAGACTAAAGTTCTGGCTCCTTGTTTAGCTACCTGTTTTGCATGTCTGCCTCTGAGCAGTGTGGATGCCCTTACAGTTGCTTACAGTTAGTAGAAAAAAAGACTGTTTAGGCCTCAAGGATTTACAGCAGGAGAAGGAGTATTCTTCCCAAGACCATGCATTTGGCATCCTGTCACTTACATCACACAGTTCTGACAGAGACATCCTATCTTCTGCCTTCTGATAGGGAGAGACAAAGTTGAAGTCAAGGAATCTTTCATACAGGAAACTGCAATTCATCATTCACTTAACATATGTGGAACAGTCCCTACCCACTGAAAGTGTAATTTTCTCTTAGGTGAAATGGTGCCTGCTTCATCACTGTATAATGATATTTATTTTTAAAGAGACAACAAGGGTATTTTAAAATAAGTCAAGAATTGATTTCTGCCTCTAATAAAAAAATTAACAAGAAAGAACACAAGATAATAACCATTATTAAATGGTTATTAGATGTTAAATAATAACATCTTCTTTGTTACTTACTTCTTTATATATAATGCATCAGGATTTCTTCCAGACCAAAGTCACAAGACTCACGCAGTCTGCATATGGACACTTTGTCCCAATCCATCCCACCTCACTAAGACACCTTAAAACACTTCACCCAAGATCTGACACTCTCTGTAGAAGACCCTGGTTTTCCCCATAGACTATACAGGAGATCAATGAGATATGACATAGTTTTAGTAAATATGGTAAGTTACATTTTTGACTGGTTAATGGCACAAGGACCAGATACCTTCATAGATCTATACCTATTTTACAATTTAAAATTATTTTTTTATTTTAAAGAGGTTCCACAGTAATTTTTTCAGAAGCTTTTATATGGAATAATATATTTGCGTAGCTAGTTGGACACGCCTATACATAATCCCAAATAATCATGTGAAACCTCTTGACCGTAGAGACTGCAAAGAGACAGAAAATCAGCAACAGGACAATTGAGATCAAAATATGGGAATACTTATGGTGAAGACCTGCAGAGAAATGCCAAATTACATTAAGAGTGGAATTTAAAGGGATAACACCAAACAGCTAGAAGTTCTCCCTAAAGTTATCAGAAATATCTACAAAAGTAAGGCACTCAAAAATAGGACCATTTAGTAAGGTGTCAAGAACGAATTTAGAAGTCAAGTAGAACTGGTTTCAAAAGCACCACTTATTCAGGCTTTCTCTCCAAACTCCAAAGCAACTTCTAAGGTATGGCTGTTGAAAACAGGGCATTTAACTAGAAAACTCAATATGTATTTAAGGCACTAGCCTCAGAAAACCTGTTCAGAAAATCTCTGTCCATTTATTTTCTTGTATAAAGCAAATAAAACTAACCTGTTTCATCTGCCAAATGCGCCGAGGGAAAGTAAGTCCTTCTTGAAAATATAAGTTATCATCAGTCAAATATGGTTGTATACTTTATGTGCCCTCAGAACAAACCTAATTATTTTATGTAATGCTTAGAGAAAACAAGCAAATTAGAGTGTGGAATGCTGCAGAACATAGGCAAACACAACATTTAAATGACACTTGAACCTCAGGCAGACCCAGAGCTACAGCCTTTGGGCCTCAGAATTTTTATTTGAGCACTTTTATTACTGCTCTGATCCACAGGAATGTGTCCTAGAGAGTGCACTGACAGCTATTATCCTTCTGGGTGTATCAGAGTAAGACAACCAAATGGCTTTGTAAGAGGATTTTTTTGAGTGCAGCCAGTGTGTCACAACAAACAATGTGTATGCAGTAAACAACATGACCTGTGTATACTGTCCTGATTGTCTCACATACATAAGGCTAGAAAAACATAGCTCTTATTTTCGTTTCCATCTTACAGGTTCTTTTTTTATCTGAAAAGTCTCTCATTACAGACTAGTTGTAGCACCAAGTCTGGGGATGTTCATTCCCTCTGAAGTGATAAATGGCCAATTCATAACAAGGATGGCTTGAGAACCAGCAATCAATATAGGCACTAAAGTATGGTTTAGATGGTCATTCTGGTTCTTATCAGTGTGAGCACACAACTATAACACAAAAATACTGATATCAGAGTTTTATGTACTTACCTCATCTCTCTTTACTAGGGGACACTGCCCTTCATCAGTGCCACCAACAAATCAATTGGTCACTTAAGAAGATGCCTGTAAGTGCTCATCTTGTCTCTTGCTTGAAATGTATTGCAACCATTTTTCCGCTAAGTTTCACATAAAAAGGATTTGCTGAAGCTGTGCAACCGGAATAAACCAAAGAACCGATTTACTGAAATAGCTTAGAAATGGTTTAATATTACAGTGGTGTCAACAAAGCAGATTTTTAAAAATTTCCTCCTGACAACAGAGGAAAAAATATTCACTCCAAAGCCATGCAGAGAGGGTATCTTTTTTTAAAAAGTTTTCCCAGCTGTCGAAAGAGGAAAGCAACATTCGCTTGAAAGGCTTTGAGATCTACAAATGAAGACAGCACTATTAGCTGTATTTTTAAAAGTGATGTGACAACTAATGCTATTAAATAAAAATGTCTTCATCTTAGCAAACCTGACAGAAGAGAAAGATGAAAATACATAGAAAAATAATGAAGCGATGTTTGATGCTTCCACAGAGTCTTAGTTTCCCTGGATATATAGTCTTTTTGACTCCTTAAACAAAGTTTCCAACCCTAACATTGACAATTTATGACCCACCAAAGGTATTTGAAATGCCTGGATTATTTGCTTCAAAGCTGTAATTCCAGAGTGTCATGGTAAGACTCTCTGCATACGTGATGGAGAACCAATAATCATGAGAGTGGATTTCTGAATATCTACCAGCTATACCTCAAAGGACTAGAGAAATGGATCGCAAAGTCTGGAAGTCCTCCACAGGGACCAATGAAGAGTCCAGCTACTGTCAAGCTACCCCCACTGATACTCAACTGATAACTCTCCACTCACTTGGACAGCAAGACTCCTGCATGCTCTCTTGTGCTTCTAGCACGAGCTTGAAGAAGTAAGCTATCAGCCTCTGCCTTCCACATGCACAAGGCTGCACCATATCCCAGATGCACACCTCCCAGTCTACAGTTATTAACAAGATAATTTCATAGAAGGCTGTCCTTAAATCTATGTCTTCTCACATAGTTTGACAAAGGCATTTTTCTCTTTAATGGCAGCACTTTTCCTCCATACCATCTTACTTGCTGTAAGTGAAAGCTTGACCTCTTACCACAACAATAAGTGGTGGTGTTGAGTAAGAATGTTAGAAATTATTAGGAAACAAGCTACTAAAAGAAGCAGAATCAAATAGTAAAACACTTAATCGCTATACATCTACGCAGAATTGTCCACAGACACCTTGTCATCACAGTTTTGGTCCAGTATTGGAGAACGTGGAGCACAATCCATAACACTGTAGGTCTATTTGAAGAAAACAAAACCAGACGTTGTTACGGGATGAAATGTCAAATCTTGCAAAAGCACAAATGGATTGCTCAAGTGAAATTCAAGCATAGGCAAAGGATAAACTATGATATCAAACCCATAAAAATAATGGCTAGCAAAGATGTTTTCAGAAATCACGACGTGTTTAGCCCTTTTATATAGAGGAAATGTGCTCCTTTAATGGTACTGTCACTATGTAAGAGTTTCCACATGCACACAATGTGAGACAGCCCAGAAAACATTTAGATCTGCAATGCAACATGTATCACAGTAATGACACAACATTCATTTTGGTTGTTTTTCACAGATGTCTTCTGCATCATGGAAAATGTGAACCCAGGTCTGGGGATCTGTCTACCCCATAAATGGTTCTTCAGTCCTGATCTCAAGAGCTTACCAATAAGCTGGACTGACACAGAACAAATCATACTGGGATTCCTTATCTCTGACTGCCAAACTGTCTGTAACCACACTATCTGCAGGGGTTGTAAAATATTTCAGCCCAAGCTACAGACTCTCTTTTCGTGAACGAAAAAATTACCTATATTGGGGCAGCTGAAAAGGTGTGGGTTATACTACATGAGCTTCATTTGGTACATTATAAACTAGGAAACTGGTATGGTAGCAACTGGAAAAATATCTAACATCTCAGTAGAGGAACGTAGATTACTTTGCCAATGGGCAATCTTCCGTACCCGCCCATGTCAACCATTCATTTCCAGAAATATGGTGCCATTTAAGACACTACAATAGGCAGTGAGTATTAAGAAATAAGCTCTAAAGGGAAAGCTGTCCAAACTGTAGATAAAGATCTAGCCCTGTTTCTATTTCATCTTGGACAGATTTTTTGTTTTCAACAAGTTCTGTTTTTCTTTTTTTTTCCACAGATTTTAGCTGAAATTATCCTTGCTCTTAGAGCAAATATTTTCCACAGCAGATCACAAGTGCTATGTCTTAACAATGGCCAACAGATGTCATTGGTCGAGGTACCATTCGGAGCCCACATATACAATGCAAGGACTGTAAAGCAACCCAGTCTAAATCTATCCTGCAACTAGAAAGGGACAATTTGTACGTATACATCTCTGGATTACAGAAGTAGTTTCTCAGTTTAGTTATTATTAAATCAACTTGAATAGCAGTGGAAGTACAATTAAATACTTAAAATTCTTACACTCACTCTAGTGCTTATCATTTTCATATTTTCTCCTAACGTTATTTTTCTATAGTTTTCCTCACTACCTGTTTGACAATGACAAATCAAAGGAATTTAAAAAGTAATTCAATGAAAACTGAATTTACTTTAGAAAAAACAGAAAGGTCTTAATCTTTTTTAATTGGTCCTTTGATGTGAATACTTTTCAAGATTGGGACCCCTTATAGATTGAAGGATCATATGAAGTTTTGTCCTTAGAGTAATTAAGTTCCAGTGAATCTTCTGAAGAAAACAAAGTGTTAACAAGAGCAGGCAGTGCAAAGCTACTATACATCAATGACCAAAGCCTCTAGTGTAATGAAATAAGCAGAGCATGTCTGCAAATTCAGACAAGGTAAAGGCAAACATTTCTATTGCACATTTCTTTAAGAGAAGATAAAGAGCACTGAATCAATAAATCACTGAAAAGATTATTATTTTGTACAAGCTGAAGGTCAGTGCAGGTCATTCCCACTAAAGCATACAGAGCTTGTTAATTTAATCCAGCAGATTTGGCAGGGAAAACGAACAGGAATTTAATCAGCAGCAGAAGGTGGCAAACATCTCTGAAAATTGAATAATCATCATGCCAGAGAATAAACATCATTATGAAAGGGAAAAAAGGAAAAAACCAAAATTGCTTCCTTTTCACACTGTCCATTATCTTCTTCAAACAGGTAATAAATTATTCTTTCTTTAAAAGCTGCCTTATGAAGTAATATTGTCATTACTCTAATAAAAAAAAGAGGTTAATTCACTTTTCTGGCTTTTTCTGGTTGACAGAAAGATAAAAAATCGAAACCTTTCAAATACATTTTTCTGTATTTTGCAAGAATTGCCCAAGATGGGACTCAGAGACCTGAAGCTTTTCTGCACAGTATATGCCAGCATTTCGTTTGTTTGGGTAATAGGTTATTTTTTCATTTTCACAATGTTTTATTTGCAACAGTGCCATTAGCATTTTATTTAAAAGATGAAGATATTTCTATCAAAAAAACCCCACTTCTCTAAATTGGTCTTTCCATATCTACATATATCTAATTAAATGTTTTTCTTCCCCATATATATTTAATATACTCATATTGTAAGAGGAAAAATTCTGCCCTTAATAAGCAGAAATTCAGGTAAGCTGATGTGATAAAATAGTTCATGTCTTCACTGACATAAGACTTAATCCTTGTGGCTTACAAACAAAATTCATAAAAAGTAAATTTATATCCTAAATTAATACAAATCCTCTGCTGAAGTCATTTAGATGATCCTGTCCCAGTACAGTTATGTTAGTATTTAGAGATCTCATATTCACCGTAATTAAAATTCAGACTTTTGCAAGCATAAAGAGAAAAAAATCTGCATTGAAAGTTTTTGAGGCAATCTTGTGCTTATTCTGGAAAATTCAGTAGTTAATGATTCCAATACCATGTATAGCTACATTAATATCTACAGAGGAGAGTTAATTATGTCTCTGTTTCTCCAGGAAATAACATTTCAGAATTTCCATAATATTCATTATATCCAAATTTCCAGCATCTTTGATCAAAATCTTAATCTCCCTTTTTTAGGAAAGAACATTTTCGATGCTAAGAAAGACTGCTTTCAATTCTAATGTGAGATCAGCAGACCTTTATGACCTTGCTACTTATCTTAAAAAAAAAGAAAAAAAAAACACACCCACCAAATAACTTTTTCTAAATCAAGAACATGCATAGCCACAAATGAAAATGTGCAGGTTTTTCACTTGGGTTAAAATGCACGTGAAACTACTAGAATAAATAGAAGATTCGTATCAAAAAATTGTACATTTACATTGGTAGAAGCTTAAAAATTGTGAATGGATTTTGCTGACCTCATCTGAGACTTCTGCTGGCTGAAAGGAAGACAGGCAAAGCCTATACGGAGAATAAAAATTCCGACATTTCCAGTGCTTATTCTAATTTGAATAACAGAAATAGTCATGCTGCCAGTGACAAGAAATAGAACATGCTGAAATCATCTTTGATGATGTTCAAGGTGTAAATCACCTCTTCCATTTGAAATTTAAAGTACTGCAAGCATCTTGCTACTTCATCACAGAAATACAATCTCTGCTCAAGCCACTGACAGTGTCCGGCCAGCACACAGCATACAGGAAATACTACCTACATAGCCAAAGACGTTGAGACACATTTCAAGGCATTATTAATTCCTGCAACAGGACTTGCATTTCTTTAATCAACTCACTTGTGGGAACCACACTTAGCATAGCGCTGTGCAACACGACTTTACTTAGGGATGCCGAGACAAACTGGAGGAATGGTAACTTTTCAGAGAGATCAGGAAATTTCTGAGGTATTGCACTGAGAATGCACTCTGTGCTTACATTTTTTCACTCTGTATTCCACAAAGAACCTGAAGCAGATCCACTGCTGGTGATGCATGAAGAGGACGATATCAGAGGCAGAAAGCATTTCAAAGATGCCATGTCAGAGTGGATATCCCAGATTTGGTTTGTAGGATACAACTACATTACTGTTCTAGTTCAGATCAGGGAAGTACTTTTGAACTGAAACTCCTGACCATTCCCACTTGCCTCTCTCTCTGTCACATCTGAGAGTGTCTTTGGACCATGTCAACCACCGGGCACTTGGGCTGTTAATGAGGTCCAGTGCACAGGATTGAGCAAGGCAACAGCAAAACCCTTAAGCACAGTCCAGATGTCAGATCCTCAGCAAACCATTTTGCCCTGCAGACCTGCTCCTATTATTTTACAACACTTGCACACGTAGATACAGCCAGATTGCTTTCATCTCTCTGGAGTGGACTGGGACAGTAATCAGTGGTTTCATTCACAAATTCTGAAACTAACTCGCAAGGGATATTTTGGGCAAAGGGCATTTCATTCAGTTGAATAGATGTACTTTATTCACCATGGTAATTTCTCCAGTGTAAACACGGTGTTAGAGAACTGTGATTTTACAAAGAAATAAGATGTCAAAAACCTATTACATTTCATTGGCAACTGGGCACCCAACTCCTGTGGAGACATTCTTGAGTTTATCATGAAGCAAGATCACTAAAAAGCCTTTTATTATCATTTTTGCTCTAAAGGAATAAAAGTATACAGGGAAATAATATTTTTTCTAGTAAATCCACTACTTACTAGAAATTTCTGGTGATTTGATACAACATGTTACTCACCACTTCCCCTCAATAGTGATAATTCAGTTAGGCATTTCCGTTACATGATGCAAAGGCAACTGCAAACTTAGCTTCAGGAGTATCTCCTATTAATATGAACAGTTTAAGATATATTGCATTGCAAAAACAGTATCTGACAGGGTAGATGGCACTCACCAGGCATTTTCACCTCTAGCTCTACATAAACATTTGTCAATTCAGTGTTGTACTTCACTCTATTTGCTGATAAAAAATTCCAGGTAAAAAATAAATACTTCAGATTTTGAATAAAGGTTTTTACTTAGAAAGTCTTAAAAGATGGTGTATAAGATTATTGCCTAATCACTCAGAGGTAAAACAGAACAGTAAGACATAAATTTTGCAGAGTTTCTTAATGTTTTCTCCATTAATTAAAAATGCTTCTAGATCTGATGATGCCCTCTTACCTTTGTCATAAGAAACTATTATAGAAAAATCAGTTCATGGGCTCAGTTTCACAAAACTCCAAAGCTACATTTTGTTCCTGAAGTGAAATACTGAAAAAAAAAAAAGGCTAACTTTAAAACTATTTAGAGATAAATGATTCATATCTGATGAGCTGTGAAAAACTGGAAAGTTACAAAGGAAGAAAGGAGGATGTAATGAATTCAACAGAAATGCCACATGGTTCTTTTTTAATGATGCTGATATTTTAATCCCAGAACTAGTGTTTGCAAGACTCCAAATGCTGGCTGAGAAATAATAACCTGATAATTATTTTGCTTTTAAAAGAATATTTTTCATCATTCAATCTATCCTTTTAAAAGAAATAATCTGATTATCAATAAATCATAGATTTTTTTTAATACTGTGATCATACAAACATTTCTGAGATTGTAGCCAAGAAAATTATCTCTTCAAGTTATTTTGTGCATTACAGCTCTTTCACAATATTCTGAACCTTTATGTGTTTTTCTTCTAGTATGTTTTGCTGAAGAGTTCTAAGGTTCTGCTCATGAAAATGAATTTGGGCACTGGGACACCTCTGCATCTAACAGCAAAAGGCTAATGCAGTCCATGAGGATTAAAAGCTCAATGGACAAACATCACCTTAATGGGTTTTAAAATCATATTCATTAGAAAACAGGTACAATATAAGCAGTGGCTATGTAAACTCTTACTTGCTTCAGTTCTTGGAAAGAATGCCTTCAGAGATACTCCAAATCCATTATTTCAGAGCCTTCCCTATTTGTCTTCTGGAGAGATAACAATGTACTGATTTTTGTATACAGTACTTACAGTTGAGTGAAAACAAAAATCTATGCAATCGGTTATATTTCTGTTCAGCAAAACACAGAAAAACTATAGTGGAAAATCTATTTGATTGCCCTTTCTCCTTCTCCTAAGAAATTATAACAGGCTTCTATCCTGCTTTAACTTCCAAGTATAGAATAAGAACAATAACTTACCTCAGAACCAGGATCATAGAGAGCGAAAAATCCAGATGGATTATTTGCCAGGATATTGTACAGTGCAGAAAAATATAAAGATGATGCCATAGATTTCAGACAAAGAGGAAGAAGTATTTCAAGATGATTTCTCAGTTGTCTTTTTCAAGACAATACATGTTCTGTGGAAGAACCTGTTTAAATACATTGAAAGAATTATTCTATGTAGGTGACATGGTACATACAGATTTTGAGAAAAGATTAGCCCTAGGAGACAGTCTTGTAGAAAAGGTCCTCCCAATTTAAATCATCTCAGCATAAACTGCAGATAAGTCAAGGAACATCTTTTCTACAGTTTAACTTGTCTCCCAGACTCCTAACTCTGTTCATGGGGGTGGACTTTTCTTAGAGGTCTACTTAAAAAGGCAGTAAAATGTGATCGATATAGCATATTGCTCCATAGGTAGGAGTTTTTCATGTTGCCAGTAGCTTGTGTCCTTGAAATGGTGGTGTGTCCTTTTGCTATCTTCAAGGTCCTTTAGTCTTACCTTCTTGAATACTGTGTAACAAAATTTACTAATAAAAAGCAAGCAAGAACTTTGAAAAAGCAGACTTAAGCTTGAAAATAAATAACAAGAATAACTCTACTCGAAATGCACCCGAGGGAACAGAACACAACAAATGTCTGGGTAACCTCTGGTTATACAACTATACTTACTGAAAATACACTAACACTCACAAGGTACTTTTTTCAACTTGTTATAATGAGCTGGTACCACTTCCTGCTATTTCATCCTTTCCAAAAGTTTAGAGACAATCTTCCTTGTGAGATAAGACACCCTATATGTCCTATATGAACTACTGAGTGAATTGGAGCAGTGTCTACCTGCCTTGATCTCATAGAGTTCCCTACTGACTGATAAAATCAAATCTTTTCTCTGTTTTGGTCTAGAGGGAAATATGAAGTACTGAGATCAGTTGGTCTTTCATGATAGATTGTCCACTTTATAATGTAGTCTATAGGCTTAACGATGTGAATAAAACCTTAAAAGGTTTTGAAAAAGATTTTAGCTACTCACAGAATGTAATGTTAAAGTACAGATAAGTGCTTGTGTGGAAGCCCTACTAAGACAATACAGGATTTGGTTTTTGCATATATCCTTAGCAATTCTATAGAACATTGATTTTAATTTAGTCTCAAGTGTGAAAAGCATGAATTAATTAAGTACTATATTTTATTAACACAAACATTTCTGATCCTGTTTCTTAGCTTTTTGTGGTAGAATCAGCATTTCCCTGAATTAATGCACATTGTTAATAGTATTTAGAAGAAATATATTAAAAGATCTAACAACTTATTTGAAGTAGCCAGGTAAAATAAACAGCTATTCTAACAATATCACCTAAAGGACTGTACTAATCATATGGTTGTGTCCCTCTTCTCCCTGTGGAAGTTTCAGCAAAAGACGGGATTTGTTCCTGAATTGTGCAAAAGTATTTGCAAGTTGATCTCACTTATTTATCACTTTGAATAAAACATTGACAGAGAACCCATTCAGGCAAATCCATGTCTGTAAAATGGAGACCTCCCAACAATTACTTTCCAATAGTACTGGCAGGATTCACACCTGGCTTACAGGATTTGTCGAGATTATCAGTGTATGCCTCTCTGTGAATTTCTGCTTTCTGTATGCAAGAAAGAAGTCTGAATTTAGAAGGCACTACCTTTTTCCTAAATGTGCCAAGCCCAGGGAAGATGCAGTTTCAGTCTTTAATACATTTTAGCCAAGCAAAAACAACTGCTAAAGGGGTAGTACTCAGGGACAGAAACGCCACAATGCACAATTCCTCAAATTTTGCCCCTTTTTACTTCAAGTAATACGACTGTGAGTTGGATAAAAGGGAAATGGGAATGATAATATATGTTGCAAAAAATTATTCACTGGTCATGTTAAATCCAGCTGGAACATACAGAGTTCCGTGGGAGAACTATGACATATAGCTTTTACACTTCAACACCTCTGTTTTATTAGAAATATTTCTAGTCTTATAGGAAAATGGAAGGAAAGAACATCTACGAATACATGAAGAAGAAGAAATGCATCCACCAAAGAAATGGAAATTACAAAAGAACATGGAAAGAAATTGAAGGAGGTCACAAAATCTCTGTTTATTGCACTCTGTAAGTGAATACAGTTATGAAAACAGACTTCACTATGAAAAGCATTTACCCCTCGATCATTCTTTTGAGCCATGCCTACATGAAAAACAAATCACTATTGAATACAGCCATTGGAGCTTAATGTGCATGCACTTCTGTCTGTTTTGCCATTAGGTCCTAGATCCTACAGGATCCTTTACTCCAATGTCCTTTATAACACTGCGTCACTGAAAAGCCTGACTTTCTTCTCATAACCTTTCTTTGATTTTTGATTGGTTTCCTATTTTATTGCTTCAATTAATAACTTTAAATGACCAGTCACCATTTGCTAGTGCAGACAACCATCTCATTTAACCAGCTGTTAACATGCTGATTACTCCTTTAATGTTCTACCCAGTTTACTGTCACATACAAAATTTAATGAAGCTCAGCACTCCTTCATAGATGGCTTTTCAACTTCCTTTCAACTTAACAAGCAGCACTTCAAAGCTTTCCTTTGAACTTGGAGAGGTGGTTACACCCAAATCTTTCTGCGTTCCTTAGGAGAGACCTATAAAACACATTTTCACTGCAGAAGGCAGTGAACAACTCTCCTCTATGCCTATCATCTACTAATGGTGCTCCTTAGCTTTTCCTGAAGCATTGGTTAACGCAGGCTTAATTTATCTACTTATTTAATTTACATCTGTTGTATATGCAATTATGACTATATTTCTGATTCTAGATCCTTTGGTGGATATTATTACACTTTTACACACAACTATTTCACAATTACACTGTGAACAGCTGGAAATGCTTGTATATGGCATATCTCTCTCTGAAGATTTATTTGCTTGGTTCTTCTCATGTAAAATAAAATTTATCCCAATAGCAGGAAACTGGGATCCAATATGAATATGTCTTATACTTTGAAACGTTCCAAAGAAATCCAGAACATTTTATGGAACAAGTCCATGCAGAAGCACATCCAGTGTCTGAAAGAAAATAGTTATCCAGTTTTCTGCACCCACCTGCACGGCTCTCGTGTGTGAGCACTGGAAATAATTTCTGTTTCTGAACAAAGAGACTCAGTGGGAGAAAATCTCAGATGTGGCATGGTTTAGTATTTTCTACCTTCAGTCTTCAACAACTCCCGTACATGCTGTACTATGAACCCAAGGGACGTGACAGGCCTCACTTCTTAGGAAAGCAATTTAAGGACCTTAAGAGGCTCAAATTTCATTCCAGCATCTCACTTTGCACTTGGGAGCACTGGGTGTCACAACCCACACATCTCTTCCTGTGGATTTACTTCTTGAATGTTAATGGGAGCAGGCATGAAACTGAAAACTGAAGAGATCTAGGTATCCTGCAGAACTGACATTAGAATTATCTCCACGTATGTACATGTTTTTAGCAACATATTAACATGACATGCATCTACTTCAATCCACTTGAGTTATAAAAGGATTTCATTTTAAAAGATAAAATAAAAAAACTTAAGTTTTGATCTTGCAAGAGCATACTTCAATGCCATTTCTTTTAAACTATTTAATAAGTGAATAGAATCTGTTGATTTCTGAACCTAGCACAAAATTCATATGATCAACTTAGGTTTCCCCCTAAAGCTTTTTACATGTATGAGTGCTGCCACACACCACACTCAACAAAGAATAATCAAACATAACAGTATCTCCATACAGGAATAAAGCTATTTGTCATATAGACCAAAATGAACTATTTTAAATAAGGCAGAATCTGAAAAAAAAGGCGTTAGAAGGTGCATGTGTGTGTATGTGTTATTCTCGTGCTTACACAGCTATCACCTTGCTCAGTATTCTAACAGCACTCACTGGTAACAATTTCTAAAAGTCCCATAGACTTTGAAAAATGTTGATTTCCTATGAAAGCTGTGTTGTTATGATACTCCCATGATAAGATCACCATGCACTGTAAATTATCGCTCACCAGGTTTCATAACTTCTGTTTCTGTCATAACTGTTCACATTTGTGCATATTCTTTATCATTTCAATTTAAATTTTCTCATCCAATTCCAATATTATCACCATTCTCTTTTAAAAACTTTATTACTTTTTTCTAGAATAATGTTCGTGAATGACAACTGAAGGACATAAAATGCTGTAACAATTTTATGCTATTATTTGCTATGGTTTCATTGGGCGTACAGAATCTCTACAACTTTCTTGTTACTTACAGTCCATACTCCCTGCAGACTGCATAGTACAAGATACTGGAAAAATTTTCTCAATAATGCCAAATTTTCCTGATGGAATGGAAAAGTTTTACACTCTTTTCTGGCAAATCTAGATACATCTCTGGAACCTGATCACATTCTTCATTCTAGACTGATCTGTTCCCTTTATGAACTCTATTTTCTTTGATGTAAATCTTAGGAACAATCTAGTTTTATGCACCCGTAATCAAGCTCTCTTCTTGTCGGACATCCTTTGGCAACCTACTTATTAGTTACCTTCTCTTCATGAGATTTTCTCTTTATGAACTCTCTTTCCTTAGTACTTCCCCCATTTTATTTTCCTTGCTCAACATCTGTTGATGTCTGTCTAATCACTTATTCTCATTGAAATAAAATTGAAAGTCTTGTTGAAGGCACAGAGTTTACTATTTGATATGGCATATTTTATATATCCACAAATCAGATTGAAAGTTTGGTTCCTGTTTAGACAGAAGCATTTAAAAGTCTTTCTACCAAAGAGTTACAAGGTGTATAACGACACGATGAAGTTGAGGTGAGATTTCTAAAGGCATGAAGGCTGAGATATTGAATGGTTTTTCTTTTCATTTCTAAAGGCTACAGACCTTTCATGGTCACCACACAATCCTGCTTAACAACCCCTTTTCTTGCCATGACAGACAGATTTATTTATTTTGCCAGCACAATGGAGTCCTTCAAACATGCAGTCTCAAACACAGAAACTAATTAAGGACTTGGAAGCCAAATGCAGCACAGAACAGGCCAGATTTAGTGCACAGAGATGACTACCATGGTACATCTGGGCTCAGTGAGTGTTGAAAGAGTACATGAGCAAATCATATCTCCAGTCAGAAGAGAAAACACCTTTGATCTACGAATATGTCAAAGACAGGCTGTCAGGTGGAGCAATGTTGCTGGAGGAAATATAAAACAAAAAGTAGATTTTTAACTGTGGTGGGAAAGAAGTCCATTGCATCAGTTTCCACAGTGCCATCAGTTGTTCCACTACACTAATCGTCTGCTACTGCCCTACTAATATTAAATTAACTCCTCAGGGAGAAACGTGACACACAGGATAGTTGAATGTGTGGTCCTGATTCTGTTACATTAAGGATCTACAATATTACTGTGCACAGAGCTCCACATATCTGAATAAGAGGAGGCCTCATTGGCTTTAAAAGTGTCTGTTCCCAGTACTGCACAAAGACAGCAAAAAGATATCCAGTAGATTGTTGTGGATATGCATAACTTAAGTATATCCACAAGAGCCATCCTATCTGATTTTCAGGCTTTAAATGCACAGTGTCTGTTGTAACACCCATCTACAAGAACAGATTATATATAGCGGAACAAATGCTGCATGTTTCTAGAAAGGATGAATTTCTGTTGTCTAGCAGTTCAATGACACAAAACACAGTGAGTAATGCTATGCACAGAAGCTTGAGAGCGTGTGGAACAGCATGTAACTGTTACTGCAACAGAGCGAATCAGGGCTGCTGGAGCAGTACTTGTTCTTGAAGTAGGGAAAGAAGCTGAAAAAAACCAATATACTAAGAAAAGCAACCTGAAATGGCCTAGGAACTAAAGTTCTCAGAAGACAGCAGATGGCATGAGAAAGACTAAAAGTTACTAACTGACACATGAGGAGGAAATGTTTTCATAAAAATATTTAATTGAAAGTCTGTTCCAGAAAGCTTTCAGAGTCATTATCATGGTTTCTATAGCATTTCTACACCCATTAAGTAAATCCAAACACCTAAATGTTTCGATAGCAGCACTCAAAAAACTAGTAGCTAGCTAGTAAAGACGGCCTGAGAATCCTTTCTTGTCTGGTCCCATTTAACTCCTTGGGAGAAAATAACACCTACAGCAATAAACATCAGCCACAATTTTAATGTGAAAAAGAAATCAGTTTTGTAGTGAAGGTTCAGTATAACCTTGATTTGGAATGCAATTCTGAGAGCAAGTTGCACCAGCACAGGATCCAAGCTGTATATCTCCATGAACTACACTAGGATGAAGACCAGATGATACTCTAGAGGAGAAGTAATGCCAACCACACAGAAGTCAAGGCGTTTTATGGTTTCAAATCAGACATATCCTATTCACATTTACTATATTCCTTCTCCAAAATAAAAAATGGTATGGGAAGAACCCACAAAAACCTCTCCATTTGACATAGTGGAGCTAGGGTGGAGAGAACTAGCAAATGGATGCAAAGCGGAAAAAGGAATATAAAAATGCAGCAGGCAGAAGAACCTATAGCCAGAGGATAAGAACTGAAAGGAAGATTCTAACATTCATTTTTACTATAATTTCATGGGGAAAAAAGGCAGTCCTGGATTCCCAGTAGTGTGGGACAATGACAACTGCACAATGTGTGTATTTAAAAGAATATCGTGAAACCCAAGGCAAACACAAAAGAGTTGTTTAATAAATCAAAATGGAGCTGTTCCATACAGCTGCACAATAGCAAATATAAAACTTCTGTCTGCAGAAAAGAAAAATGATTGTGCAACAACTCAATAATATTAACGGCCAAGTAACCTCACTAAAATTAAGACTTCAAACTAAATGAAAAGCGATGCAAAAATCCTCTATAAATTTACTAAAGCTAAATTATGCCAGATCCATTCTCAAAGAAGATAACTGATTTTCAAGACTAAGAACTTAGGACAAAAGTTGACTCCAACAAATTTTCATGTGTTCACTCTATGAGAAATCACCAGTTAAAATGAAGACAGAGAATTAATGATAAGAAATGAAGATAGGTAAGAAACTGATTGAAAATCAAAGAATGAGTTGTTCTGAAAAGAGCAGTTGCCAGCGTGGTGTTCTTCAATAAACAGTCACCATTAATGGCTACAACATGGTGATATTTTCTGAAGGTACAAGAAGTGAAAATATTTTTAATGTTGCATGTTGGATGACTGGAAACCCACACAAGAAGAAATTATGTACTAGGAAACAAATAGAATGTATATAGAATAAGGTGCAAGGACCTACAGTCAGGACATAGCAAGTATTTCTGCTATAACTTGGGAGGTCATTGATAGTGAAATACTAACAAGGAAGGAAAAGAACAAGGGTGTCTTAAACTGTCAGTCAGTTTTAGGCTGAGGATTTGCCTCCTCAGGCACTTCTTCCATGAAAAGCACAGATATGATCCTTGGTTATATTGGATGGAGGCAGCATTCTTGTAGGAATATGGAAAATCCCTGCTATTTTAGAAGGTGTCACTGAGAACTTACCTAGGTGGACATCTTTCCTTACGAAAAATATGAATTCAAACTGGAATTATACTGAAATACTGCTAGAGAACACTATAAAGATTTGGGCTGTTTATCTTAGCAAAATAAAGTTTCAGAGTGAATAAGATGGGTCTCTACAGCAGAAGGATAAACATCAGATTAAAAAATAATTCACGTATACAAAAGGCAACAAATGCACTGGAATAAATGCATAAAAAGTGGTTATAAATAAATTTAGTTAGGAAATTAGGACAGGTTCTTGTCTGCAGAGTAGTGGTGGTAAAGTTCAGAATTCAAAACATATCCTTCAACTCAATTTCTGTCCAAAGGTATGAGGATAAAATGACTCGTCTTTGGACTGCTGCTGCCTACTTAATATAATCACGGGGAACAAATTGCACCCATCTTATCTGATGGTTACTATGTCCACAAACAGGAATTTTGTCTCCCTAAGAACAGCAGGTTAAGCCCTTAAAATACAGAAAGGAAGTATTTACATTTGAAACAGAATTAGACTTAAACACATGGAGTTCAAGTTACTCATGTTTAAATATTCTAACACTTATTTTAGGCTCCTCTAATTCTCAGATTCGGTTAGAACTCAACAACATGTCCTCTGCTTTCTTATTATTTGCTCCTAAGAGATACTACTGTGCCAGGAAAATTTCTTGCAAACCTTGTGGGATTAAGATTCAACTTCTCTGCCATTTGCAGAGCACTTTGTGGATCTGCTGGCAAAAAAAACCCCAAAACTTTAGCATCCCTTGGATGTTAAGTAAATCTATTTTTTTTAACCCAATGGATAAAGTGTCTGTCATACATTTCAAAACCATTGTGTTCACGTCCTGCTGGTGTTTTATTTTCATTAAAAATTCGTTATGTATTTCTTTCTCTAAGTGTCAAAGAGTTGTCAGCATACCCATTTATTATTTATTAAACATTTTCAGCTGTCCTCTGTTTTTATCTTTGGGTTTTTAATCCAACCAAACAAATTGTGTCAACACAAGAAAAAAGCATTAAACATGAGAACAGGTGAAAATATTCTCTCAGTGACTGTATTTCTATATATTAAACACAGTAGTCCCTCTGCACTTATTAATATGACATACACTAAAACAACCCAAAACATACAGTAAATAAGTCAGAGATAAAACTATGCAGAGCAAAGAACAGGGGAAGAAAATCAAGAAAAGGAAAGGAGACACATGGATCTAACTCCAGCTCTTTGTCTCAGTCTCTGACTACGAAATCCATTTAAGTGATCCAAAGGAACTGAGACTGTTTAGCAATTACTGTTCATTCAATACTCTTCTTTTACACATCCCACAACCACCAAAAACTTAGTAACTGTCTGCTCTACACCACATAGAAACACCATTCATTAAGGTCAACAAGGTCTACTATAATTGCACTAACATCACATCAGAACTTTGGAAGACAGAACATGAACAAAAACTGTGTGATATTTCTTCTCCTATACCTTCAACATCAGTCAGTTGGTTCAGCTTTTATTTAATAGGGCTCCTGAAGTGGCCAAGACATTAAAAGATTACTTCTATTAAAACTGAATGAGACAGAAATGATGGTCAAAGATTGCTCATTTAATCTTACACGCTGCTCTTCTTCATTCTAAGTGAACAAGATGCTTCTTCACAGTTCTCGTTGCATTTTTTAAGTTTATGTGTGGCTGTGTACACATGTGCATGTGTACATGTACGTGTATAGGTTTAATTTTATAATACCAAAAAAATTCTGATATAAATACATTTATATAATTTTATAATACTTGCCTGCATGAACTTTGGTGTTTCAGTGGAAACTAACATTGTGTAGTTGGCAGTCTCTGTAGGTGTAGTATCACTTTCAGTTACAAGAGGATTTGAGTATTTTAATGGCATAAATATGGTGTGGCTTTATTTTTATGTAAGTGATTTATCTAAATATATCACCTTATTTCAGTACCTGCTAGACTTCTTGGCAGTTCAAGATAGGTGAAATCCAAGCCTCAATTACTAACCAAGAGATATTTGTGGAGGTGTATATATACATGTGTGGCAGCCAGTCATTTCTCAAGCTTTCTCCTCAATTTTTAACTTGAAACTTTCTCCGCATGAGATGAAAATTAAACTGATGTAAATACATTAATCTGGCCTTTATCTAACAGGTCCAATGAATACTGCAGATTAACTAACATTCAAAGTCTAGAACCACAGTATAAATAATGGGACTCAAGCATATCACTGGAACAGGCTGCCCAGAGAGGTTGTTTAGTCACCATCCCTGGAGGTGTTTAAAAGGGGGTAGATGAGGTGCTAGGGGACATGATTTAGTAGTAGACAGGTATGGTTGGAGTTGGTGATCTCAAAGGTCTTTTCCAATCTAATGATTCTATGATTCTACATAGGCAGTGCATTTGTGAAAGAAAGTACATGTTGTATGGCATGGTTTGTTATAGGTATTATTCTATTACAGCTTTAGAAGCCAAATACTGTCAGACAAGCAGATAGGGGTAAGAAGGCATTTCCATTTTTTAAAGGTTCTCCTGATTTTCTGAAATTAGTCTTGAGGTAGGAATCTCCTTTACTTAATCCTCCTTTCTTAATCTCAGGAGATGTAATAATTTCCATCTCTCTTTTCTCAGAGAGTCTAAGAGGGAAGACTTTCATTTAACCAATTCTCAGTTGGTGCATGGTATAATAACGGCATTTATTTAGACATCTCTATTTCTTAGCATTAATATCCTAGTTATTTCAATGTCATTTGCTAAACCCTAATTTATATTTAATCTATCCCATAACAATAAAATTCTTATAACATTTGCATAAATATTATGTATACAGTTCTCAATGCATTCTCATCATTTGGAAATGAGTCTTCAAGGGCTTTAGAACCAGTACATCCGTTGCATAAAACTTTTTGTTCATTTGTTGCTTGTGTTATACAACTTCTAAAACATAACAGCTGTATTGCCCTGGGTTATCCTTACTAGAACTACCCACAGCATCTGGAAGAGTATCAAAGATTCTCCTTCAAGAAAGATTCTGAAATGTAAATATCTATTATTAACCTTAATGAGTGGTTAGTACACACCAATTTAATCTTATCCTTAAATGGTACATTGAATCTCTTTCCTTCAAAGGTTAGGGGAAAACAAGCCACACAACCCCATCTTTTTTCAGTGTCCAGCAGCAATGCTATCAAGCATCCTTTTAAGCAGAATTACAATTATATTTATGAGTAGTCTGCCTCTTGCCAAGATTGAATAAATCTGACCTGATTTAACGTCTAATTAGAGTAATCAGAGGTTGGGATTTTTTTCAGCATACAAGTCAAGGGCTCTGGCAAGAACCTTTGTGTCACAATAGATCAAGTAAATTGAGCAGTAATTTGAGCAATTCACAGGTATTTTCCAAGGTTCTGTTAAAAAGCTTCTTCAACTTTCTTAATTGTTCCACCCCTAATAAATTCTGGGTTTGCTTACCAAAAGGTCTTTGTGGAGGACTAGCATGTGTGATAGCTATTTCTAGCCAATGCATTGATTGTTAATATTAGTAGTCACTCAACATTTGTGTTTTCACCAATACCATCCTTCCTTCATTTAATTTTAACATTTTTCTTTTTAAAAAATCCCATATTTACAAGAGGATTTTCACAAAATCTGTATGTATCTACAAAGTAACGCTAAATATTTCTAATCCATGGGAACCTCTACCAAAAAAAATCAAAGACTGCTTAAAGTTTGTCGTTTATGTTTGCAAAGAGACTGAATTAAAGGCTTTTGGCTTTTTGAGGGGGAGAGACACTAAATAAAAGTCGATACTAAATAAAAGTTGATACTAAATAAAATCTACTGTCAAACTGAACTGTCTGACTTACAAATGTTAACAGGCCAAATCCCTAAACGGTCATATTTGAAGATAAGAGAAAAGTTAGCTACTGTGGCTTGACTACAGTTGATGCTGAGGTCAATTAGACTAGATGAACAAGTCTTGAAGAAACTTGCTCCATTCTACACGTTTAGTGGTAAGATGTCTCCCTGGCTTGCTGCCTTTAGGATGGTTGTTCACTGGACTGACTTTTGTACTTAACAGCCCAGATACCAGCTCTTGCAGCTTACAAGGAAAGCACTCATATTTTCTTAAAACCATGATTTTGCATGCAGATTGTCCCAAGGAAGCTGCTTCACATAGATTCTTTTTGTTTTCAAAGAGATCATAAATCCCCAAATGCTCATATTCATCCACACTCCTCCTATAATACTATGTATTAAAGTTTGAAGCACAATAAGAATTCATTTATGAAGATAAAGTTCACACAATTAATTACAAATCATAAACTGGGTTGCAAATAGTAAATACATTTCAAAATGCATACCTAAACTTTAACAGCTAAATGGTTTGTCCTTAGGTGCTCAAGAAATAACAATCACCCAAAAACTCTTGTTGCCGAAGCTTAAGGTGCAGCATTCATCAAATTACTCCATCTGCTGGGTGATTCCTTCCAATCCCGGATGATTTCTCCTAGACTGTGCATCCCTGTCCCTTTCTAATGCAAATGAAACATTCAAAGCTTGATCAGTGTCCTTTCAAAGCAAACGAAATATTCAAGGTTTGCCTTTGATATTCAAAGCACTTCCTGGAATCATGACTCCCTTCTTTCTCTCTGCATTTCCAGTTTAAGAAGACCTTTATATTGCAATATTGCAACATATTCTTTCTTCCACAGAAGGCACAAGACAAATGTTTTAACACTTTCTTGACTTTACTAGCCTTTCTATGTTGCATCTCAAAATGTATAAATCATACAACAGTTTGGCTAAGCTTATGATTTCTAGTGTGTTTTTATTGTTCTAACAAGACCATTCATGACACATTAGAAATATAGAGGTCCTACTCTGTAAGAGTACTTGGACTTTGTGGCTTTCTCCCACCTTTCATACATCCTAACCCTTCTACTGAATCATCTTCCCTGGACCATAGACTCATCTGTTCTTAAATAAGATTCCTTTGACAGTAAACAATTTACACAAACTACTTTAGTGTTTACTTCTAACCCCTCCCAGACTTACCAGACAGCAATGGTGGAATGAGGCATCCTAATATGCCTTGTTTCAGTTCAAATAAGCAAGATACCAGGCATCTCTCTGATCTTTGCTTGCTATAGCATACAAGTGTTTAAAAGTTTCCCATTTCAAGTCATGTTTGCTCTGTCTGTACTAAAGATGGCCCTAGATAAGAGTCACTGTATCTTTCTCCAAGTTTCATCAGAGGATCTGTGTTCTGAACACTACAAAGACAAATGATCCAGTGCACCGACAAGGCATGAACTCCACAAGTATTTTAATCATTTTATGTCATTATGAGGTTCAGGACAACACTCACTTACAGGAGATTTTGGTCAATGTTTCTCTACAGATAGACCTGTGCAACCTTAGCTGTGGATCACATTACTTCAAGCAGGGAAAAAATGTAGAGTATAGAATCAATATCCCTCCCTACCAGCCCAGTAAAAGCAAATAAAAACTGTCCTCCCATTTTACAAGCCACAGAGAAAAGTGAGACAGAATCATATACATTGCCTTGAAATTAATCCCCTTAGCACCCAGCTAGAGTAGTACAACAAAATGTAATTTATGTCTGTTAGCGCAGTTCAAGGACTTATGCAGATAAAAGTTCTTGACAGGACCAAAAGGCAAGAAAGCACCTTATTCAAGTAAAGACATTCCTACATTTCCATGCACCAAAAGAGGCATAGAAGAAACTATGAAAAATAGAAAAAAAAAGTCTACCAGACTAAAAAGAGCATACTAAGTTCACACATAATACCTTCAGCATCCCTTTCTAAGTCTTTTTATGAGACATAGCATATGAAATCACATTTAAAACATGCTTAGATATAAAAGGCATGTTAAATATGAAGATAATACTATATGAATTCTCAACTGAAATCAGTGTGATAATAATCTCTAGTAAATGGTCCTTGGCAGACCAGTTGAAGCAGATACTGAATTGAGACACCAAAGTGCCTTTACAGTGCTTTTGTTTTCATTTTGTCTCAAGAATTTTGCATAATTCATTGAAAACACCATCAACAAGACAAAATAATGCCTCTTCTTTGCCTTAGGAGATGAGTATTTTCTCTATTTACTTGAGGTGGAGCGAAAAGCTTTCATTAATACTTACTAGTTGCTATGCTTGAGAAAGTCGAAGGACGCATGAAACTTGCTTGCATGTGCATAGATAAGCCTGTATTTACGTAATACCCATTTCTTATAAATACATAAGTAGTTCTGACCCAAACCCACCAATGCTTTGAAAAATACGTCCTGAAAGAATGCATTCCAACATTTTCAACTAATGCATGGTAAAGCATTATAGTATTTGTATAGTTTCCCATTTCCTTTTAGGCAGATCCATTTAACTACACCTTTCCCTAGTGTCATCCTTTAATTTAAAATTGATTTCTTCATCAAAAAAAAGGTGGCCTAATTGTATAAAAGGCTCCTTAGTGCAAAGAGCAATTAGTAATATTCAGTGTAAGTGTTTCAGTCTAAAAACAGCAGATATCAACAGTCTTGCAGATTTCAGATATGCAAATCAATGACACCATCTGAAAACTAAAAAGAGCTTGG